>NC_069503.1:170287205-170569705 GCF_027579735.1 Bombina bombina | reverse complement strand
AGATATTGACTACGGGTTCATTCTCCTCCATTGTAGGGAGGTCTGCTGTTTTTATAGCCACAAGTGTTTCTCTCTCTTTCCACGGTTTAAGTAAATTCACATGGTAAATCTGTACCTCCTTTCGCCTCCCAGGCTGTCTTACTTTGTAATTTACTGCCCCCACTCTGTCAATGACTTCATATGGCCCATGCCATGTTGCCAAAAATTTGTTCTCTACAGTGGGAACCAGGACTAGTACTCTGTCTCCTGGATTAAACACACGAACCCTGGCATTTCTATTATAGCTGTTCTGCTGGTGTTGTTGGGCATTTTCCATGTGTTCTCTAACTATGGGCATAATGGCTGTCATCCGATCCTGCATCTGAGTTATATGTTCAATCACACTTCTGTGAGGGGTTGACTCCTGTTCCCAAGTCTTCTTAGCTATGTCTAGCAACCCTCTGGGGTGTCTTCCATACAAAAGTTCAAAGGGCGAAAACCCAGTAGAAGCTTGAGGGACCTCTCGGATGGAAAACATTAAATAAGGCAAAAGGAAATCCCAGTTTTTCCCATCTTTATCAATTACTTTTTTGAGCATAGCCTTTAGTGTTTTATTAAATCGTTCTACCAGACCATCAGTTTGTGGGTGATATACGGATGTTTTCAGATGCTTTATATGAAGAAGATTACACAACTCCTTTGTAATTCTCGACATAAATGGAGTGCCTTGGTCTGTTAATATTTCTTTGGGAATCCCAACACGGCTGAACATTATCATTAACTCCTTAGCAATTGCTTTTGCTGAAGTAGTACGCATGGGTATTGCCTCAGGGTAACGTGTAGCATAGTCTACTATTACCAATATATACTGGTGCCCCCTTGCAGACTTTACAAGAGGACCCACAAAATCCATACCAATGCGTTCAAATGGGACCTCAATTATGGGTAAGGGTACCAAGGGGCTACGGTATGCTGTAAGAGGGGCAGTTAATTGGCATTCAGGACAAGAAGAACAATAGTTTGTGATAGATGCCATTACACCTGGCCAATAAAACCTCCTAAGAATTCTCTCTCTGGTTTTTTCAATCCCCAAGTATGTGGCTATGTGCCAGATTTAATACAGTGTGTCGATATGCCTGGGGTACTAACAGCTGTTTGACAGACTCCTTTTTCCCAACTCTGTACAGTAAATCATTTTCCACTTCAAAGTATGGATAGGTGAGCGCTTTATCAGTATTAATGGGGGTGCCATTTCTTATGGAAATATAGTTTCTAGCCACAGCTAAAGTTGGATCCTCCCATTGTGCAGCCCTAAAGTTACTTGGGCTAACCTCTAGGTCAGTTATTTCTACATCAGGTTCAGATATATTAGATTGACCTGTATTATTCTGTTCAGTATTACCTCCAACTAGGGTTTCCATAGGGGTTGAGTGTTTCCCTCTAGCAGGAGTTATTTTGTCTAAGTCATCCCCCAATAAATCATAAAAGGGAAAGTCACAAACAGCGCCCTCTACTGAATCCGGTGAATTTTCCTCAGCAGCATCCCATAGATTCAAAAAATGGGGAAAATCTCTGCCTATAATCATTTCATGGACTAATTTATCCACTAAACCAACTCTATGATTTATAGGGCCATTTTGAGTTTCAATAAGTACTTTAGCAGTTGGATACTTGTGTATGTCCCCATGGACACAAGCAATATCTAGGTTCTGGTAATTATCAATAGGAGTATTTCTCAACAGACCCCTGTTTATGAGCGTAACCATGCTACCAGAATCCAGCAAAGCTTTAATTTCATTTCCCTCCACCCTTACAGTGCACCAAGGGTGGCCATTTAAACAATCATTTTTGGTAATTGCATATACTGAGCGAGTGTACAATGAATAATTGTCTCTCATATTGCCAACGTTACATTCCATAGCAACATCATTCTCAGGGCAGTCCTTTGCAAAATGTCCATACTCTTTACATTGAAAACATTTAATATTAGCATTAGACAACATTGAAAACATTTAATATTAGCATTAGACAACATCTTTGAGGCTATTGTGGACCCTTCCTGCCTCACAAAACTCTTGTCCCTTGCAGTAATGTCCCTCGGGATGTAAAAACCCATCTGCTCCTCCCGATACCCCCTTTTCCCCGGAACAGTCTTACCCAATTTACTGGGACTCTGGATCTTCGGGGTTCTAGGTCTTTCCTGGTTGGGGATTTGTAGAAACTCTCCGGCAGTCAAATAGCGTTCCACCAGGGCAACTAGACCATCAGCAGTTTTATGTTCACTCTGGCTGACCCACCGCCGCAGGGAAACAGGCAATCCTCGCAGGAACCGGTCCATCACGAGCTGTTCCACAATGTGACTAGCTGAGTTGACCTCTGGCTGTAGCCATTTCCTGGCAAGATGTATCAAGTCAAACATCTGTGACCGCACGGCTTTGTCTTGACTGTAAGTCCAGGAGTGAAATCGCTGGGCCCTTACTGCTGTCGTTACTCCCAGGCGGGCCAAGATTTCTGTTTTTAGCTTTTTATAGTCACTGGACTGCTCAGGCTCCAAATCATAATATGCCTTCTGAGGTTCTCCACTCAGAAATGGCGCAAGGAGACTTGCCCATTCAGACGCAGGCCACCCTTCTCTTTCGGCTGTCCTTTCAAAAGTCATCAGGTAAGCCTCCACATCATCTGTAGCCACCATCTTTTGCAAATAGTTACTCACTCTCAGAGTCTTAGAACTGTGTGGAATTTCTGCAGCACACCTGCCCAGTCTTTCAGCTAGGCCTCGAATCTCCTGCTGCATGGTACGTGTGATATTCTGCTGTTCCTCTCTTTGTGTTAATACCAGTTTTTGTAGCACTGCAATATTTTCTTGCTGGCTGGCAGTAGCTTGCTGCTGTGTGGCAGTGGCCTGTTGCTGTGAGGCCGTAGCCTGTAGTAAAGCCTTTACAACTTCCTCCATTTTAAGTGTGGTATTGTTTCCTTAACAGACTATTAGTGTGTTGCCCGCATTCTCCACCATATGTGACCTGGGATCTTGGAAACACACAGTCCTCAAAGCTGGAAACACCACACAAGGTTGTAGCTTTATAAAATACAGTCTGTTTATTATCAGGTCTGGCAAAAAAACAGGCAAAATAAACATAAACAAAAGAGGCTTGCTCCACTGAGCACTTACTAACAAGTACAACTGTCTGCACTAAGTAGCTTTTCACAAAAGTAATATTGCACAGACCTTTCAAACTTTGTCCTTTAGAGAGAATTCCTCTCAGTCTCTCAGGAGAGTGTTTGCAGTTTTCCTTTACTGCTGGCAAATCTAAATCTCAACCCCTGACTGGGGATTTTATTAGCACCTGCTGTTAATTACCACATGCAGGTGAGTAGCTAGCTGAGTCAGACAGAATTCCTGGACTGGACTTTTTGACATAATGTGCTACTTGTAAACTGCGGGGTGGAGCACTGCAACACTTTTGAGGGAATATAGACACCTTCCATTACTATGCCTTGGGTTCTGTCACAATATATACACACACACATATATATATATATATATATATATATATATATACACACACACATATATATATACACACACTGTACTGTTCTGTCATGCCATGCCTCCTACAAACTATACATGACATATTGAAATTCATTCACAAACAATCATAATGATTGTCTGTGAATGAATGTCAATGTCATGGTTGTAAATGATGCCTGATGAGCCTGTCACATACCTACCAATATTTCAAAATTTGAAAGAGGGACACCCCCGCACTGTTGTCAGTCTGCCGCGGCACACCTGAGGATCTCTCACGGCACTCTAGTGTGCCACGGCACACTGGTTGAAAAACACTGATCTAAACAATCTCTTATAACATATTGCAAGGTCAGCTTACCAAAGCATAGTTACAAATGATTCCAAGGGGAATAGAAAAAGCTCAATTCTCATAAGCAAATTACAAAAAAATAGTTGACAAAAATCTTGAATGTATATGGCATCATTTTATTTTTGTATTTATTTACTGTAGTACCAAAGATTTTTACCTAGGAGTTATGTTTGTATGTATTTCCCTTTTGCAGTACAAGGATAAACATCTGACAAGCAATCACATGACCCACAGCATGTGTCTAATAAAAGATGTCTATGCCCACTCATACTGTCTTGTTATGCAACAACAAACCCAAGAATTAGGACTGGCTGAATACAGATGATTCAACCATGAGAAATGTTGCCAAAATTATGGGCAGACATGATCTAATCTCCTATAGCAGTGGGGCCTGTGTGTGCTTCTAAAGGAAAACACTCTGCTGCTTTTGCCTGCACATGCTACAAGGTCTGTTAGATCTGGAAACTAAGTAGCCAGTGCTAAAATTTCTTGGTTTAATAAATAAAATATGTTTAGAGGAACATTAGCAAAAAGAAAATACAATTTTAAAACAACTTTCCAATTTACTTCTATTATCAAATTTGCTTCATTATCTTGTTATCCTTTGCTGAAGGAACAGCATTTCACTACTGGCAGCTTGCTGAACACATCTAGTCAGCCAATCACAAGAGACAAATGTGTGCAGGCACCAATCAGCAGCTAGCTCCCACTAGTGTATGATATGTGCCAATTCTTTTTCAACAAGGGATACCAAGAGAACAAATCACATTTGAAAATAGAAAATAATTTAAAAGTGTCTTAAAAATTTCATGCTGTATATGAATCATGCAAGTTTAATTTTGACTTTCCTATCCTTTTAAAGAAAGCAAAAATCCTTTTGTAAGAAAATAACAAAAGCGTTGTACAGGCGATATCTTTAATAGCTAATAGTGGATACAATTGCAAGATGTCATGGGCTTCAGTGTCCTAAAAGCTTTCAATTGTATGACCAGAACATCGCTTTTGTTATTTTCTTACAAAGGGATTTTTTACTTCCATTGAATACACTTAACACAGCACTGCCCTTTTTTCACCTTTTCTTTTCAAGTAAGAACTTTAATGTAATGTTTTCTCTGTGGACTGAAAATGGTACTGCCCTTTTTCATTTCACTTTGCAATAAAAAGTCAGAGAACTGCCTAGTTAGGCCAATCTCTAATTAATATTTTATGCTATAGAGATGATCACTGGGAGTGGTGAGATTACCCTTAAAGGGATACTAAACCCACATGTTTTCTTTCATGATTTAGATAGAGCATGCAATTTTAAGCAACTTTCTAATGTATTCCTATTATACATTTTTCATTGTTCTCTTGCTATCTTTATTTGAAAAGGAGGAACGTAAAGCTTAGGAGCTTGCCCATTTCAGGTTCAGCACTCTGGATAGTGCTTGCTTATTGGTGGCTACATTTAGTAGGTGCTGAACCTAAAATGGGACGGGGCTCCTAAGCTTTCATTCCTGCTTTTTAAATAAAGATACCAAGAGAATGAAGAAAAAAATAATAGGAGTAAATTAGAATGTTGCTTAAAATTGCATGCTTCATCTAAATCATGAAAGAAAAATGTCACTTTAAGGGTAATCTCACCACACTCAGTGATCATAAACGTGGAAAAGCGGTTTAAAATTTAAAGGAACATAAAACCGCAAAAAGTAATTGCTTTAATGTGACATAATTTCATTATTGCACTATTTATTGCATTTGCATTATTCAACACAGGAACATATATTAAAAAATTAAACTACGTTAGAAAGCAAAAATAACTTATTCGAGTATGGTGACCCTTTAAAAGAATACAAAAAAGTGAATTAGTATGCTGGGGATGTATTCTGATGCACTTTGCAATATCACATAACATATTAACATGACATACTCACTGCTACTAAATCAGCTACTTTTTTATGTCAAAAACACACACACAAAATATATAAACAAAAATATAAATATGCTATAAAATAACGATATACAAAATACAGCGCTCATTTTATTGCCTTCAATTATGGCCAATACCTAACTACATTTACAGAAATTATAAGAATAGTTCATTTTAGGGACATGAACCCAACATTTTTCTTTTATGATTCAGATAGAGCATACAGTTTTATACAATTTTCCATTTTACTTCTATTATCAAATTTGTTTCTTTCTGTTGGTATCCTTTAGTGGAAAAAATACCTAGGTAGACTCAGGCGCAGTAATGCACTACTAGGATCTAGCTGCTGATTGGTGGGTGCACATATATGCCTTTTTTCAATGGCTCATCTGATGTGGCCAGCTAGTTCCTAGTAGTGCATTGGTGCACTTTTAACAAAGAATACAAAGAAAATGAAGCAAATGTGATATTAAAAGTAAATTGGAAAGTTATTTAAAATTGTATGCTCTATCTGAAATATGAAAGAAAATGTTTTGATTTCATGTCTCTTTAAGCTGCACTAAATTTATGTATTGCCTTTTCCATCCACTACTTGAATCACCATGTATGGGCAATACATAAAACCAGGCACCTGCGATGGGATATGCAATAATAATAATTATTATTTAAATGACAACGTGGGATACATTCCCAGCTCACAAGCTTCTCTACACCTGACTTAGTGAAGAATGAGCACATTAGTGAACTTTAGTGAATATTATAGGGAGAGGAGAGCGCATTTAGAGAACAGCCAGCTATACAGTGATAGTGTAAGCAGTATCCAGCGAGGCACACACAGACGTGTACAGTAAGTGTCAACCCTACCGGTGGGTTGTTTAGCAGCCTTACCCCATGCACGTGGTAGCCCTCGTTGCCACGGTCCGGGCTATCTGAGCTCATTGACAGCCCCATGTTGGGGATACCGGGCACAGTGCGGTGACAGTAAGGAACACAGAGCCGGTGAAAACATGCACGACAGGTCAACTAATCCAACGCCGAGTTAGGCCAAGTCACTGTCGGGGATCGACTGCTACGGCTGGCGACGTCACTTGACAACGGGGAAAGGAGGCGGTAACCAAGGACGCACTAGGAAAGGAGCACCAGGAGAGTCTGAGATGCAGAGAGCGTGAGGGAAGAGACATCTACACAAGAAAGAGAGAGCCGGGTAAAGCTGAGAAGTGAGAGTACGGGGGAGAGAAACGGAGCCGGGAAACATAAAGAGTGGGAGAGGATTAGAGGTAGATGTTAGATAGAGATACAGAGGGAGAGCTATATGGAACAAAGACAGATAGTAAGTGGTACCAGATATATAAAGTAATTATATTTTGGAAAAAGATACGAGAGAGACAAACTAAAAATATATAGCTAGGGAAGATGCAAGAGAAAGCTGCAAAACATCGTGAGACATGTGACGTAACTATTAGGGCTTCTGTGGGTAAAAACACAGTACTACGTCATCGTGGCTGACTATAGATATAGCTGTATGTAAACTTGATAAATATGACTCAGATATGTACAGGGCAATCACAGCAGCATGATTATGGTCTGAGCAGCACTCACTTTATAAATAGCCAGACACCTGTATTTATTATAAAATTGGGTTTATCCATTACTGTTCAGTTATAGTTTGTATGTAAGCACATGATGGGCATATATGGGGAAGATACTACAAAAGGTAGTGAAGGAATATGTACAGCGCCAATAAAGGCTAAGGGATAAATATAAACAATAAAAAACTAAAAAACGAAATATATACCTGCTAAGGCTGAAAAAGGATTTATTACAATTAAATAGTAATGGTACCAATGGATAAAATGAGTAAAAACAGTTAATAAAAACAATGGTAAGGTAGAGTGATGTGCTGATACACTCACAAAGTGCAAATGGCAATTGGATCCAAGGGTTGGAAAACTAAAATGGTGAAATCCACGTGTGGGTGTGGACACACAAATAAACCAAAATGTGTATGCAACATAAATGTGTATACAACTTAAATGTGCAACATAATAGTGCAAATGTTTTACAACATGAGTGAGAGTAATTTTGGTCACTGGGTATATAATAAAAAGAAAAATCGATTCACATCAAAAATTCACAAAAAATCACAATAAAATATATTGAAAAGTCCTGATGACACTGCAGTGCAAAAAATGAATCACAGGTGAGTTAATGCCATTGAGTGGCAAATGTGGAAGAAGGGTGGTTTGACACAAAGCAAAGAAAGGAAATCCAGTGAAAAAACAAAAATAAAAATCAAAAAACAAAAATCAAAAACAAAAATGATGTTCAACAAAAGATCAAAAAAGAACAAAAAGAAGTGTTGTAATCCAAATAACAGTAAATTAAAAGGCAATCATATGAAGGAACCTTGAATCCTGAGGGGAAGAGTTCCCAGGCGAATCCTAACAACGGTCAGCTCTTTGTCCAATGTCCTAGAGATGTCCCTGTAAAAAAAAATTATTCCAAGTTTTTTAACCACTTTGAGGACTTGTTACGCTATGGTACTCCCTTTTTTTACAGGGACATCTCTAGGACATTGGACAAAGAGCTGACCGTTGTTAGGATTCGCCTGGGAACTCTTCCCCTCAGGATTCAAGGTTCCTTCATATGATTGCCTTTTAATTTACTGTTATTTGGATTACAACACTTCTTTTTGTTCTTTTTTGATCTTTTGTTGAACATCATTTTTGTTTTTGATTTTTGTTTTTTGATTTTTATTTTTGTTTTTTCACTGGATTTCCTTTCTTTGCTTTGTGTCAAACCACCCTTCTTCCACATTTGCCACTCAATGGCATTAACTCACCTGTGATTCATTTTTTGCACTGCAGTGTCATCAGGACTTTTCAATATATTTTATTGTGATTTTTTGTGAATTTTTGATGTGAATCGATTTTTCTTTTTATTATATACCCAGTGACCAAAATTACTCTCACTCATGTTGTAAAACATTTGCACTATTATGTTGCACATTTAAGTTGTATACACATTTATGTTGCATACACATTTTGGTTTATTTGTGTGTCCACACCCACACGTGGATTTCACCATTTTAGTTTTCCAACCCTTGGATCCAATTGCCATTTGCACTTTGTGAGTGTATCAGCACATCACTCTACCTTACCATTGTTTTTATTAACTGTTTTTACTCATTTTATCCATTGGTACCATTACTATTTAATTGTAATAAATCCTTTTTCAGCCTTAGCAGGTATATATTTCGTTTTTTAGTTTTTTATTGTTTATATTTATCCCTTAGCCTTTATTGGCGCTGTACATATTCCTTCACTACCTGTTCTCTCCCTTGGGGGTTGGTTAGACCCTTCATTTGTATTCAGCTTAAGGGATTATCTTAGCGCTTGGCTACCACACCTCATTTTTGAAGATACTACAAAAGACAACTATCATTACCGTTTTTTATGTAAGTAAATATGAATTAAATAACATTTTAGATAAATAATTAAGAGTATAACGTTTTAAAAGACAGAGTATACAGGTTCAAGGATTGCGAGTCATAGAAGGGAATGTAAAGAAAGGAGGCTCAATGTTATGTCTCAGAAAAGTCAGAGCAAAGTTTCATTCAGCTGAATAAACTAAATTTCATTTTACAGGTCCAAGAAAGAAAATAAAAAAGAGAATCAAAAGGTTCATCACACAGGTGACAGAAGATTACAAAAAGTGGCATCTAATGCCTGTGCTGTAAAACAATACAGAAGCACAGAACTAATCTATAAACAGCAAGACCAAGAACATAAAAAAGATAACACTGAACCATGGCAGAGACAGACTCTCACATCATGGTGAGCTCATGCAAGCTGATCAGACATTAGTGGTTAAAAAAAGGGGTAGTTTAAAGTAACTAAACTTAACAAAATGTTTATTTATGGTGTTTTGTTTAATTGTTTCACTCCTTATGTTATCCTCAAATAACAAGTGACTACTTAGTAATCTAATTTATGTGCAAGGCTGTGAATATAACCAGGATTAAATATATGCCGAGGGGCATTAAACACTTTGGTTGTAATATTAACTTATTAAATATGAAGAGTAAAAAAAAAAGCGAAATACTTGTATTATTTACAGGGCTGTCTTTAATATTGATTGGACCCTATGTATAATACTAATATAACTGTGTTGGTTATGCAATAATGCAAAACTGGGGAATGGGTAATAAAGGGATTATCTATCTTTTAAAACAAAAAACAATAACAATTCTATGGTAGACGGTCCCTTTAAGAATGTGTGTTAAAAATAATGAGAGGTAGATGAGTGAGGAAGTTTAAAAAACCCCCAATGTATAACACATTGTGGCCCTTGATTATTAGGCTAGAGGACCCAATTATTAGAGAGGCACAGTTAATGTATAAAGCTTATGAAAAATGTTTTATATGTTCTGTTCCAAAGAACTTGCAATCTAATCCAATGATTAAACTCATAAATTTAATCTACTAACCCCTGAATCATACTAGAAGAACTACAATAAAATATAATTATTAGATAATCTTCCAGTTCTTCCACATCACTGTAAATTACAGTTTAAAAGGTTTTGCACTAAATGGTTCATAACATTAATAATAAAAAAGTATATTATTTTATCTAAACTTCCACAAGACAAGGGAAACATAACTTATGTTTCCCTTGTCTTGTGGAAGTTTAGATAAAATAATATACTTTTTTATTATTAATGTTATGAACCATTTAGTCCACTGCTATTTGCAATAAAAATCTGTATGCAACATAAATGTTTTAAAGCGTAGTGTCATCAATATTTGCATTGCTTGTCTGTTTTAGAGCAGTCCAGGGACTCTTGAAAAACCTCATTATCATTATTATTATCTCTTACTGTTTCCAGTTAGTACCAGATATAAATGATCAAGTAATCACTAGGTTGAATGTTGCAGGTTTAGGCTCTGAATTTTGTAGGATCCACTCCAGTATCTATAGTTGCAAAGACAATACCACCATTTTCAGATGTAAATTACATGAAAAGCAAGCAAAATACATAGTCAATGCACACTACATTTTTTGTTATGCATTAATAATCTTATATATGTACCTTTAACTCTTTTCTCTAACATTTTTCCTTTTGGGTTGCCTCACCATATTTATTGGTTCCAGATCACTAAATCAGCTAGTCATTGAAAAAAATATTTCTAGGATACTTTTGCATAAATACTGATAACATAGCAGTGTCATTTATAAATAAGAACATTTAAAAAGGATTAGTTTCTCAGTAATATACGTAACCCATTGTGTGTTATACACAACATAATGCTAGCTCACTGACTGCTCTGTTTCCTTTCAGGCTGCTATTATTTATTACAGCCACAAGAAATACTTCCGCCATGTGCAGAACCTAACAAGAGAAGGTCTTCAAAAACACAGTCATGACCCAGTGCTTCTATTTTTTAAAACATACGGCATGCTAATGGAAGGTAACTAAAAAACTAAATTTATGCTTATCTGATAAATTCATTTCTTGAATAGGGGTGAGAGTCTACAAGAAATTACTCATGGGATCATGATTTGAATTGCATTAGTAATGGTTCATTAACTCTCCCCACCTTATGAAAGAAAACAAAATTTACGCTTACCTGATAAATTCATTTCTTTAATAATGATGAGTCCACAAGGCATTACTCCTGGGATCAGGATTTGAATTGCAGGAGTAATGGCTCATTGACTCTCACCACCTTATGAAAGAAAACAAAATTCATGCTGACCTGATAAATATTTTTTTTTATGGTGGTGAGAGTCCACAAGCCATTACGCATGTGATTTAACGCCTGATTACAGGAGCATTGACTCGTGGACTCTCACCATCTTATGAAAATGATGAGAGTCCACAAAGTATTTCTCCTGGGATCAGGATTTGAATTGCAGGAGTAATGGCTCATTGACTCTCACTACCTTATGAAAGAAAACAAAATGTATGCTGACCTGATAAATTATTTTTTATGGTGGTGAGAGTCCACAAGCCATTACTCATGTGATTCATCTCCTGATTACAGGAGCAATGGCTTGTGGACTCTCACCATTTTATGAAAGAAAAATGCAGTCTATATAGATACAGGTTACAGAGTTGCATGTTATGATACCCTGAGTGACTTTTATACACATATATTATTTGTTTTATTGAATAAATAGTACATCTCAGAGTTCCAGGTCTGACCGGAGTTTGTGTATTGAACTATTATCTTAGAGCTATTGTACGTCTTTGTAATGTGAGTAACGCTTTGGCCTGTTGGTTTCATACACTTTAGTGTTACAGCATTGCACTATGTTTCTTTTCTCTTCAAGTAATCTATTTAGAAGTCACAGCATATGGAGTAAATCATCAATAAAACAAAGAGAAGGCACAATATAACTATTGTTTGATGTTCTCTCTTATAATGCCATCCCATAGCAAGGATACTCACAAAATAGAAGCACCTAGCACAAGGTGCAAAATAAAGCAGTCTGGGAGAATTTGGCGCTTCCCAGCTAGTTCACCGGTATACAGTATCCTTATGGCCACTGCTAATAAGTATTAATAGATTCACACTGTTAAGTGTATAATCATCACTAAACTCTGATACACTTAAAAACCCTTGTAAACCACTTCAGCGATTATTTATTAAAAGATATATAATGAAAACAAATATCCGGACGCGTTTTGTAATACAGCCGTATTGCTTCCTCAAGCGGTATAAAAACAATGCACTCACAGGTCCTATATACAGTCGTATGCAAAAGTTTAGGCACCCCTGACAATTTCCATGATTTTCATTTATAAATAATTGGGTGTTTAGATCAGCAATTTTATTTTGATCTATCAAATAACTGAAGGACACAGTGATATTTCAGTAGTGAAATGAGGTTTATTGGATTAACAGAAAATGTGCAATATACATAAAAAAAAAATTAGACAGGTGCATAAATTTGGACACCCTTGTCATTTTGTTGATTTGAATACCTGTAACTACCTAGCACTGATTAATTGGAACACACAATTGGTTCGGTGAGCCCATTAAGCCTTGAACTTCATAGACAGGTGCATCCAATCATGAGAAAAGGTATTTAAGGTGGCCAATTGCAAGTTGTTGTTCTCTTTGACTCTCATCTGAAGAGTGGCAACATGGGGGCTTCAAAACAACTCTCAAATGACCTGAAAACAAAGATTGTTCAATATTATGGTTAGGTGAAGGCTACAAAAAGCTGTCGCAGAGATTTAGGCTCTCCGTGTCCACTGTGACGGACATAGTGAGGAAATGGATAACCACAGGCACAGTTCTTGTTAAGGCGAGAAGTAAAATATTGGAGAGGCAAAGGATGGTGAGAACGGTCCAAAAACAGCCCACAGACCACCTCCAAAGACCTACAACATAATCTTGCTGCAGATGATGTCACTGTGCATCGTTCAACAATTCAGCGTATGGGAGAGTGATGCGGAAGAAGCCTTTTCTGCACACACACCACAAACAGAGTCGCTTGAGGTAAACAAACGCACATTTGGACAAGCCAGCTTCATTTTGGAAGAAGGTGCTGTGGACTGATGAAACAAAGATTGAGTTATTTGGTCATAACAAGGGGTGTTATGGATGGCGGCAAAATAACACAGCATTCCAAGACCAACACTTGCTAGCCACAGTAAAATTTAGTTGATGTTCCATCATTCTGTGGGGCTGTGTGGCCAGTGCTGGTACTGGAAATCTTGTTAAAGTTGAGGGTTGCATGGATTCCACTCAATATCAGCAGATACTTGAGAACAATGTTGAGGAATCAGTCACAAAGTTAAAGGTACGCCGGAGCTGGATATTTTAACAAGACAACGACCCAAAACACTGCTCAAAATCTACTCTGGCATTTATGCAGAGGAACAAGTACAATGTTCTGGAATGGCCATCCCAGTCCCCAGACTTGAATATCATTGAAAATCTGTGGGGTGATTTGAAGCGGGCTGTCCATGCTCGGCAACCATCAAACCTAACTAAATGAAACAAAAAAAGAAAGGGCGCCTCCTAGTGTAGCCAGTATATATAAGGATAAATAGAATGAGATATAGATTTTGTACTCACATGTAGTGAAGGCAAAGATAATGCCTAGATAAGCAGTCTGGAAACTTATCAGTGTCCCAGTTGACTGTGCATTAGAATGCTAGGGCAGCTCCTCTTAGTAGATTTCCAAAATTATCTGAAAAGTAAAAAGATATACAGAGGGCGACTCCTAGTGTGGAATTAGTAAGCAGAGTGTGAACCCACCAGCTTAACCCTTCAGAGATATACTCACAAAGTATAGAGCACACTGTAGTGCTAATGAAGCAAGCTGGGTATATTAAAAGTGGCCCAGCGCACATACCACTCTGGTGAAAGATGGTCCAATGTATTCAAAATGTTCAGATAAAAAATCCAGGAGACTCCAGATATATATAAAAAACACTTTATATAAAGATATAACAGTGTACAATAAAAATCAGTAGAATTCGCTACGCGTTTCTCAGAGCTACCACTCTGTTTCCTCAGGCAAGTTATACTGATCTAGAACTGAAGTCTCCTATTTATACATCCTCAAATAAATTAAAACATTGGTCACACCCAATCTACCAATTACTTATGCAAATGTTGCTATGGTGACCTTCACAATACAAACTGACTTTTCTTGATACCAGTATGTGAATATATAACCCATTGTATGCATGTACTTTAACATATACAGCTAGTATCAAAACAAGTATGTGGCAGATATTACAATATATCTCATAAACATTTCAGAAGAAAACATATATAGTTTGCACACTAGTGTTTCAGCAAAAAAACAAATACAGCACTCATATAGTCGGTTCATTAGATTTTCAGCAATCTCTCTTTATGAAAATGAATGCACTATTTATTTATATTCTATATGGTTAATAACTTCTTTATTTCCTGAGGATTTCTTTCCTCCCCTTTGTTCATAATAGAAAGTCTAATTTATTTATTAATTAAAAGTATCAGCTCGTTTGTTTGTATCATATATAAAGCTGTCAGCTTGTGGGTGTGTGTCATTAGCCTATCTCACACTCCCATATGTGTGGGTAATGGCTAGTGGGCGTGTATCATTTATCGCCGGTCTTTAAATACAATTCCTCAACTTTCTTCCTAATGTATTCTTACCCCTTTTGACATGATCTCCTACAATAAACTGTTTAAATGTTATCTGAATTGTTGTATTGTGCATATCGTAAGCTGATTTTATGAAGGGCTATGTCTATTTGTTTAAAGCTCCCTCTCTGATTTCACAATGTCCAATGTGTAGGTGATAATCCGTGGGCGTGTAGCATAAACCAATCGCGCATCACTATGTGTGTGAATCACAGCTTATAGGCGTGTGTTTTCTATCGTTAAAAAAATAGATAAATAAACTATTGTCTATTTGTTTAGGCTCTCTCTCTGATTTTACAATGTCAAATGTGTGGGGGGTGGTTCGTGGGCGTGTAGCGTGAACCAA
The DNA here is from genome assembly GCF_027579735.1 of Bombina bombina. Lineage (NCBI taxonomy): Eukaryota > Metazoa > Chordata > Amphibia > Anura > Bombinatoridae > Bombina > Bombina bombina. The sequence continues at coordinate 170,554,438 of NC_069503.1, read as the reverse complement.
TCACGCATCACTATGTGTGTGAGTCACAGCTTGTAGGCGTGTGTTTTCTAACGCCCAAATGTGAAAAAATAAATGATACATATACCATCTCAACTCTGTTGAGAAATCCAATTCCCGATTCTTCACTACAACTCCTCAAACTGACATAAGCTGCCTACCATAATCAGTTGTGGTATTTAGTGGTTGCACGTCTAAGATTTCACATGTCCGCAACTCATAAATGAAATGTATTATTATTTTTTTGGGGTATGAACTGCTTTGCTATTATGATGTATTTATATATAACCCTATGGCTATGTTCGAGATAGTATCAGCCAATTTGTGTAGCCCTATGGTGTTACTGCTCTGTGAAAACATATCCTATCCTCACAATATTCGTCAATTTTTACTGAATCATAACATTCAAAATAATGCCAGTCTCGTAATCATTGCGCTTCAATCGAATAGATGCATATACTAATATATTTTTATATATTGTAACCTGTAAATGTATATAAATAAAACTTTATATATATAAAAAAATATGAATTATAGTCTTCCATTTTTTGTGTGTGCTTTCTGTGCCCTAGTGAATTAATAAATTGTTCTATATGAAAAGACATTTGAAAAAACATATAGAGGAAAAATTATGGTTACTATATGCTATAGATAGTGAGTATTAGTGAATTCTATGTGAGACTAGTGTTAAGTACTCTAACTATATCTTTTTTTATGTAAATAAATATATATAAAAATAGATGTGCTATTATAAAAACATATGTGACTAGAGTGATAATATATAAATAATATAACTATAATAATATTATGTGTATGACCATGAATATATCAATTCCTATGTGACTCATATGATTATATGTGTATAGTGTGACAATGTTAAGTGTTTATAATTAATATAATAAATTCTCTATGTGTATGAATATAGACAAAGTGTATGTTTATAGTATTCTAAATATGCATATCTCCATTAATGTGATTAAATGTGTTTTATAGTGATATGATGCTTGAATGATTGTAAGATGGATAGTAAATACTGAATATATTTTCAAGATGAAACATTACTGGTATATTAAGATATTTACTGGGTGGTGACCTCAGGTGATCTATACTTACATTCCTTCTGAATAATATATATCAATATCAATGAGGATATGATCCATTATATACACATTAATATTAAGTACACTACTAATGTGAGAGAACAGATATAAAGCTTGTATAACAGAACCCTTAAATTGAAAGATAGAATGTACTGAATGTTTGTACTCGATTGATCTAAAAGGCTGCTGTATCAATTACTTCATTGAGGCCTTCTGGATGTAAAGATGAAAATCTATAGATCCAGAAGGTCTCCCTTTGACGAAGTTTAATCATTCTATTTTGGGAATTACTAGCAGTCACTACCTCAAGTGGGGTTATCTTCATAAGGCATTTGTTAGTGCCATGTGATGCTGTATGATGTCTAGAAGTACTGTATTTATCTAATCCTTTCACAATGCATCTGAGATGTTCAGACCATCTCTGTCTTATCATCCTGCAGGTGCGGCCTATATAATGTAGGCCACAGATGCAGGTGATACAATAGACCACATAAGTAGAACTGCATGTTATTTTTTGTGTTAATGTAAAAGTTTCCCCTGTGTTATTTGCTTTGATACTCTTTTGTCCATTGATGGTATATTTACACATACTGCATCTATTTTTGTGACATCTGAAAAAGCCTATTTTTGCACCTTGAGTGCTACCTTGTATGTTTCCTCTATTGAATGGTGCATTTGTTTCTCTTTTGCACATCACTATCTTACTAGGTGCAAGTTTTTCCTTTATTGTTGGGGCTCTCCTAAAAGTGCATATTGGTTTCTCCCCTAAAATGGATCGCAGAACAGGGTCTTTCTTTAATAATGTCCAATGTTTAGATAAGATCTTTCTAATCTCCCTATGGTTGTCATTATATCTCGTAATGAATGTTGATTCATATCCTGAATCAAATGTAGATTCTTTCTTCTTTTTACTAGTGAATAATTCATGCCTATTTTGGGCACGTGCCCTATGGTAACTATGTTCAATGAGAGATGCAGGGTAATGTTTTTCTTTAAAACGATCTATGAGGGTCTGGCTTTGGATATCAAATGTATTGATATCTGTACAATTTCTTCGAATTCTTCGAAACTGACTGTATGGTATGTTTATTTTCCAACTGGAGTAATGGTTACTGTGATAGTCTAGTAAATTGTTGCTATCGACTGTTTTGAAAAAAGTGCATGATTCCACCTTATCATCTATGCCCCACATTAGGGAAACATCCAAAAAATCAATTTTATCTATTTGCACGTTCCATGTGAACTTAATCCCCATATTATTCATATTTAGTTCATTCTGAAAGGCTGTCAGAGAATCCAATGGACCCTTCCATAAAAAAAGCAGATCATCTATATAACGGCCATAGAAGACCAGATTTTGCTCCCAGTTGGAATCATAGATGTAAATTGATTCAAAATAACCCATAAATAGGTTAGCGAAACTGGGAGCAAATCTGGTCCCCATGGCCGTCCCTTTAATTTGTATATAAAAGTTATCTAAAAACTGAAAATAATTATGGGTCAAAATAAAATTGATGAGTTCTAATATGTAATTTTTTTGAAGGTCCGACATATATATGTCTTCACTTAAAAAATAATCTATTGATTTTAACCCTATGTTATGTGCAATATTTGAATAAAGCGAAGTGACATCACAAGAGACCCAATACAAATTTTCTTCTTTTTTGATGTTAGAAAGTTTGATTAATAGATCAGTAGTGTCTCTAATGTAGGACCTCAGTTGTGATACATATTTTTGAAGATAAAAATCAATATAGGAAGATAGATTGTCAGTGATACTATTCATTCCTGCAATGATAGGCCTACCGGGTGGGTTATTTAGTTGTTTATGTATTTTGGGTAGGTGATAATAATAAGGTATGTTCGGACTTTTGGGAATCAAATATGTTTTTTCTTTTTTATTCAAAATGCCATTTGTATGTCCAAAATTAATCAATGTTATTAACTCTTTTGAAAAGTTGTCTGTGGGATCTTTTTCTAATTTATTATAATATTCTTTGTCAAGAACTATTCTGTATGCTTCATTGATATAATCCAGGTAGTTTTGGATCACTATCCCCCCGCCTTTGTCCGCCTGGCGGATGACTATGGAACAAGTACAATGTTCTGGAATGGCCATCCCAGTCCCCAGACTTGAATATCATTGAAAATCTGTGGGGTGATTTGAAGCGGGCTGTCCATGCTCGGCAACCATCAAACCTAACTAAACTGGTGATGTTTTGCAAGGAGGAATGGTCCAAAATACCTTCATCCAGAATCCAGACACTCATTACAGGCTATAGGAAGCATCTAGAGGCTGTTATTTCTGCTAAAGGAGGCTCTACTAAATATTGATGCAATATTTCTGTTGGAGTGCCCAAATTTATGCACCTGTCTAATTTCAATTGATGCATATTGCACATTTTCTGTTAATCCAATAAACCTCATTTCACTACTGAAATATTACTGTGTCCTTCAGTTATTTGATAGATCAAAATGAAATTGCTGATCCAAACACCCAATTATTTATAAATGAAAACCATGGAAATTCTCTTGATCTCATTATTACAAAAGTAATCAGGTGTATAACAATAAACTGGAATACCTCTTCAGCACTATCCGATGGAGTAAATCATGTACTTTTCATTATTTCCTCCTAATTTTATCTCCATACTTTTGTAAATGTGTTACCTTATTGGGATAAGTGCACAGTGTTTATTTTTTAGCAGTTATTTGTATTATATAGGGATATGACCCAAGATATATCTGTATTTTGGATTTAATTTCTAGTTCTTGGTTCTTACTAGATATTACTTACTAATGAGACAAGTAAAAAGCAATACAAAGATTGGGTGGGAAAATGAGAAAATAGAGCAATATATTGACATTTATAATAGTAATAAAGCAAAGGATATATGTGGTGTGATATAGGAACTGGTAGTGGCTCAAATCCTTAGTGACTTTATTTTGCATTGTATATGGCTTTACAGTAAATAGCTTTTTTATTTACACTGTTTGCCTATCGTTTTTAAAACAGGTATCTGGCTACAATAGAGCTGATGTGGCTCTAACCCACATGAGCAGAAACTTTAGGAACAGAAATGAGTCAATTCTTCCATATTTCTATTTTTATTAGCTAATAAAAAAAAAACTGATTCTGTACAGATATGTTTTTAAAAAAAAAAGTACACACAATGAGAAATAGCTGACAGATGCACAAGCAACTGCACTGTCCCTAAGCTAAAGTGAAAGTAATTGAGGATGGCAGTGCTTCGCTTAGTTTCCCACCTCCCTATGCTAGTAAAGTAATACTTTGTAACGATTTACAGAAGTTGTTACACATGTATGGTCAGACTCCCTGCACATCACTGCAAACGAAGTAGCTAATTTGTCAAACGATTACAGCTCCTTTCCCATTTCCTGTGTTCTCTGACCCATTTTTTCATGCAGAAAGTGCCGAATGAAAACAAAACAAATGCAACTAACAGACATGCAAAATTTCTTTACTTTGCTATTTCGGTCCCCGGTTCATAGATGGTATACTGATGAATGCCCGAATGGACCAAACTTTGGATGAATACCTATTTGTTTGAAGCCAAATGCATGTCTAGTAGAAAGATATTTCAAAACAAATAGAAAAAATCATCAATCTAAAATAGATGGTTCCCTAGCAGTTAATTGATATGTCTAGAATACATAGGCTTCTCAGAATTAGTATAATTTAACTATAAAAATATATATAAGTTACACCACAACAACAAAACATTGGCATTAGACGGTAATAAAAATTGACAGCTATTGGTGGTTATCTTAAAGGGATAGGTCTGCTGATTCCCAAAGTGCCAACAACAACTCCTCTATCTCTAAGTGCTCAGATTGTAAATAATGATATTGTTCTAGAGTCAGGGTGTCATGTACACTATTGCACTTTTTATGATTTTTTTTATTCAAGCTTCTTGTAGGAAGAGGATTTTCCACACCGGAAGACTACTCATTCACTCATTAATAAATCCTGTGCCATTTGAAGGCACATATACAGTATATTATCAATGGATTAATACTGGGTATTTATTGATATTTGTATTCACTATTACTTTTTTATTAATTTGTGATGTGTAAGTTGTGACAATTTTATAAGAATTAAACTAGTTGTTCAGATGACAAACTGGAATAACACCATAGCTCCCAACTGCCCCAGGTCTTAAGGGATTGTGAGAGTTTGGAGGTCTGTGTGCTGTACCTCCCGCAGTTTCCTCAGTCAGGGCAAATATACCAATTTCCAGGTATTTCCCTAATCAACGCCCATGATAGAGTTAACCCCTGCTCAATCCCACCTATGACACGCCCATCCTGTCTTTGGCTCACCTATAACCCTGCCCATCCTGACGTGGTTCCACCCATAAAATGCGATTGGGCCAGCGTCCACAAGTCCCCGTCACCTCATTGTCCTGGAAAGCCTCTGGGAAATCTTGGGAGGTTTGTAACACTTTTGTCTAGATTTGGAAGGGATAGATCATTTCTGATATGACACTGTACAGTTTATAATTTAGGCACAACATACTTTATCTAAAAACAAAGAATACTCTCTGAAATCTAATCTATGGTGTAATTTACACATTTGTTTACCTAAACATTTCACACATCTTTTGTTTGCAGATCGTGTACAGGAAGCCATTAGAGAGCTTGACTCCATCAAAGATGTCCCCGAAGTGTCGTTATGCTGCTCCATGGCACTTATTTATGCCCACAGGAAAAGTGAATTAGTTGGTAAGAATTTGGTCTTAATAAAAAGCTCAATATTTTTGAAGGGACAGTCTACTTGAAAATTGTTATTGTTTAAAAAGATAGCTAATCCCTTTATTACCCAGTTTGCATAACCAACACTGTTATATTAATATACTTTTTACCTCTGTGATTACCTTGTTTCTAAGCCTCTGCTGACTGTCCCTTACCTTAGAGGGTTTTTTTTGCTTTTTACAATCTTGCATTTTAGCCAATTAGTGCTAATTATCGTGAACCCTTTATCACTCTCCATGGGAGTGAGCACATTGTTATCTATGTGGCACAGATGAACTAGCACTGTCTGGCTGCATTGCAAGATTGTAATTTATTTATTTTTTAAAAACACAGAGATAAAGAACTGCTGGCAGGGGCTAAGAAACAGGCAAACTTAGAGGTTATAAAGTATTTTAATATAACAATGTTGGTTGTATAAAGCTGGGGAATGGTTAGTAAAGGAGTTATATATCTTTTTAATTTAAAAAAAAATTAAGTAGACTGTCCCTTTAGTTGAAAAAATAAGGGAGAATGCAATATTTTGAGTATCTAAACATATAAAAACAGAATAATTATTGGTTTTCAGCCAGTGTGTTGGAATATGCTGGTGTATCTTGGGAACCAAGGGCTGGGAATAATAACTGACTGGTAGATAATCAACAAAGCCAGATCTTTAAGCAACGTATAGGATATTGTCTGGGTGTTGCAAAGATATTTCTAGATATAAATAGTTCTGCATAATTTGACATCAGGACACTTTGTGTTATGTCTGTATATCTTGTATATTGCTGGTTTTGTGTCCACACTGACAGGCCTAGATTACAACTGGAGTGCTAATTCATCACACGCCGGCAAACAAGACAAATTTGCCCGTTTACTGGCCCACGATAAATAACCAGCCATTACAAGTGGCTGGTTATTGGTACCGCAAGCTTGCGGTAGCAATTAGTGCTCAAAAAATTAACCAAAGGTCAGACCCCCCAATTACCCCCCAAAATAACACGTGAGGTCCCTTTTTTGAAAAAAACCAAAATGTAGCTTTTTTTTTTTTTTAAACTGCACTAAGCAGTTTTTAGGGGCTAAAGTTGGTGAGAGTGGGGTGTTAGAAAAAAAACGGCACTGAAATTTACATTGCGTTCTATGGGGAACTGTGTGATCCCAGTAAATATATATGTATATGCTTAAATACTGTACATATATATTAATGTGTTAATATGTGCATTTGCTGCCCATTGCTGTGCTACTTACACCCTTCGCTGCACTAGGTTCTCATGTCTTGTCAGACACAACATGAGAACGAGGCTCCCATTGGAGCCTATTGAAGCGGGCTCTTGTGAGCACAATGCTTCCGTGCAAAGCGAACGCAAGGTCGCATTCGCATTGCACCCAACTTGTAATACCAGCGCACATTTGTGTGCACTGGTATTACTAAGTTGAGCGCAAATATCGATTTCGCAAAAGCAATATTTTGCGCTTAACTTGTAATCTATCCCATAGTTTAGAAGGTATCTTATTGGATATTTACATGCAGATCACCTCTTTATCTTAAACCTTTTTGTATCCAGGAGGGCCATTGAGTCTGCATGTGCCATTTAAATAATTCTCTACAGCAGATCGTATGTAGATGATGTTCTGGAATATAAAGGGAATTTTCTTGCATTTTGTATAATTTTTATAATTATTTTCATATACACGAAAGCCTAACATTATCTGCAGTTATTTGGTTGTTGTCAATCACTCTCTAATAACACAAAATTGTCATGAGCCCACTGCTTTGTATAATCAAGTGAATTAAATTCAAAACGTGCATATTTTTTAAATTTTAATTGTATGGGATTAAATTAAATTTGCTGCATTCTGCTTGATTTTTTTTTTAAATCCAACAAAGAAAGTCACATAAACTGTGAACACTAAAGGATAAAGTTTTTAAAAACAAATACAAAGTTATTATTTATGCGTAGTTGCAAAATATTTACAGACAAAGAAAAATGTTTAATAGCATTTGGAACTGTAATTTTGCTAGCACACCCTATAAAATCCTTCATGAGTATTCTTATATGACCTCCTTTTGCTGCGACCAATCAGAGACCAGATCTCAATAAGCTTTTTCACTGATCTAACCAATCGTGTAGTATGTAGCTGAGTCAAACTGCAGCTTACTTATTTATGGCAAATGTATATCAGCCTTTATTAGGCTAAGCAGAGTTACAATTTGTATTGGGAATAGATACTGTATATAGAGGGCAACATTTATCATTTGTGTAAGTTGCATTGTTTATTTATTAATTTATTTTACTATGCTCAAAGTTATGATTTCATGGAGGGTTACATTTCATTTTTAAAGATTATTTCCTCCTTTTTATAAATTTGTCTTTTTCTTCAATGTTGTATTGTGTTTCATAGGTGAATAATAAATACCCTTTCTTTCTCTTCTTTCTTTCTTTCCCTTTAGATCATGAGGTAGTTACTGAGTTAGAAAATAAGGTTAAAACTAACCGGAAGACAGCAGGTGCCAAAGCCTTGTACTATGCAGGTATGTTCCTGTGGCTACTGGGAAGAAATGACAAAGCAAAGGAATATGTGGACAGAATGCTAAAGTTATCTAATATGTCGAAAGAGGTAAGTAACATTGCATGTTTTATATAGCAACTGGGCAGGCTTCCCTTAGTAACAAGGCTTAGTAACATAGCAGATTTCACTTAAAGAGACATTTTACCCTTAAAGGGACATTAAACCCAAACTTTTTCATTAATGATTCAGATAGAGAATACAATTTTGAACAACCTCCTAATTTACTTCTATTATCTAGTTTGCTTCATTCTTTAGATATTCTTTGTTGAAGAAAAAGCAATACACGTGGGATAGCCAATCACACGAGGCATCTATGTGCAGCCACCAATCAACAGCTACTGAGCCTATCTAGATATGCTTTTCAGGAAAGGATATCAAGAGAATTAAGCAAATTAGATAAAAGAAGTAAATTAGAACGTTGTTTAAAATCACATGATCTTTTTAAATCATGAAAAAAAAAATGTGGGTTTCCTGTCTCTTTAAGTTAAATCACATTTAAGCGATGCAGCATATCTGAAAAAAGCAGACTAGAAAATATTACATGAATTTCTTTGTGTGAAAAAAGTAAGAAATTTCACCTAAAAGTACTCTATGATTCAGAGCTGCTCGTTTTACTGTCATCTGCATGGTGGAAAAAAAAAAACAGCCAATCAGCATCATCAGTGCTGAGTTTACACTTTGCTTTACTGTTATCTTGTGAAAATTTCACTATAACATTGCAAGATGTTTTGATTATTACCCTCTTCAGTTTAAGTAGGCTTAAAGTGACAATTCCTACACATTCCAGATGCATGCTCCCTTGCAAGTCCTGGGACAAGTAACCTGATTGGATGCATAAAGCTCCTTTGCAATAGTATATTGAGTTAAATATATTCCTTTTTTTACACAGATGTTCATGTAATATTTTATAGTCTGCTATTTACAGACAGGCTGCATTACTTTCAAGTGATTCAGCATTTGCAAAAAATGTCCATTTAACAGTATTTGACTATTTTTCCTACATTTACTTAGCAACCCAGCACATTTTAGTGGGGCACTATGGGAAAATTTACATTAACATAACATAATCATAGTATTAAAAAAAAACAAGTTAAAATGATTAACTGCATTAATGTTTTAATTTTACCTCATGTAATTCACTTTAATGCATCACTTACAGCCCTTGAAGTAACATTCATTGGTTTATAATTCTCCATGTTTAAAATGACATAATTGTAATCTGATGTTATCTTTTGCAGCTGAAATCCCACCCCCTCCATTTAGGCATTTTTTTTAAGCAGTGGCTTGTGGAAATTCAGCTACTCAGAAATCACGTCATCATAGCCTTTTTTAGTCCAAGGGAGCATGCTATACGGTACTATGTGCATACAATAAGCACTGTAATTAGTGCGTTAAAAGTAACAGTTGTATTATCAACTTACCCGAAGAGAAACCTGTGTGTTCCCACCGATTAAAATAGCTGGATAACCACATGTCTCTTAATAATGTATAAAGGCTGGATCTATCCTTTCAGCTCACAAAAAAAGGTAATTTAAAGGGACATAATACTCATATGCTAAATCACTTGAAACTGATGCAGCATAACTGTAAAAAGCTGACAAAATATCACCTGGGCATCTCTATGTAAAAAAAGGAAGATATTTTACCTCAAAATTTCTTCAGCTCACCAGAGTAAGTGCTGTGTAATCAGTTATACTTCAACTTTTGTCCAACTGCAAGTTGAAAAAAAAACAAAAAAAAAAAACAACAATAGCCAATCAGCATCAGCAGTGTGTAGTTAATGCTTTACCTTTGCTGTGATCTCATAAAAATTTCACTAAAAATTTCATGAGATTTCATAGAACTTACTTAAACTGAATAGGGAAATAACATGACGGTGCCTGCACATGAAAGATGCACACTCCATAGCTTGTCCTGGGACAAGCATCCTGACTGGCTGCTTAAAGTCTCTATAGTGGGGTGTAAATACTTAGGAAATTTGAGGTAAAATATATGTACCTTTTTTTTAAATAGAGTTGCTCAGGTGATATTTTCTAGTCTGCTTTTTACAGCTATGCTGCATCACTTTCAAGTGCTTCAACATTTGGGTATCACGTCCCTTAAAGATTAAAATAAAAAAATAAATAAACCTTAATTAAATAAATGTATCACTTATATCCCCATTTATTAATAATGAAAATAAGGTTAAAACTAACCGGAAGACAGCAGGTACCAAAGCTTGGTATTATGCAGGTATTCTCCTGTGGCTAATGGAAAAAAGCGACATACCTCTCTCTACAAAGTATCCTTATGTGCCTCTTGTGTGATTTACTGGTTAGTATACTATTTTAGTTGCATCACAGAACTGATTCTAGCAATATACACTGGATCTGTCTTTAGTGAAAGGTTTTACTGTTATTTTCAGTAAACATTTATTTATATGTAAAGGCAGCAGAACATATTGCATTCCCTATTGTTTTTTGTCAGATATACATTTTAAGATGTTCTTACTGTCTTAAAATTTTGCAGAACAGTCCCAAGTTGGGAACTTGCCCAGAACTCCCCCTCTGCTTTCCAGTTTTTAAAAGACTGTATATGACAGGGATAACTATCCATCTTGTCATTTTATTCCAGCCTAACACCCAAACCACACACACATTTACTGTCTCAGGAGCTGAGCAAAAACGGCACCTGACCACCCACACCCCGGTTTCCCACATCCTACCCCCAGATGACAATAACACGCCTTCTTGATTCTGGTTCCCAAAGGTATTTCTGTGGTACCTATTAACACTATGCTCTGTTCTTAGGGACTAGTGCTAAAAGGATGGTTAGATTTGACATCTGGCAAAGATTTTTCTATAAAGAAGTCAATCAAATATTTCAATGAAGGTGTCCAAGATTCTAAAGAACTATTTGGGATTATTGGAAAGGTAGGTTATTTGGTTAGTAGTTTAAAAGTCACATTGTATATAAAGTTGCATGTGCTTACATTGGGATCAAAAATAAAAAAGAACAAGAGTATTGCTCTAAATAGTAGGAGTTGGACTAACCATGCATTTTAAACCACAAGCTTTCAAGGGGTTCCTCTCTTCTTATGGTCTGATGAAGTATTGAGCAATATGATCTTAAAATACAAAATGATGAAAAGGTCAGAAGGTGATAGAGTAGTGAGGGCGAATTAATTAATTTGCTAATTTGTTAGAGCATGTGACTTTAAGACTAGCGAACCTGCACCTCTATGTGCTTAACTCTCACAAAGAATTTGTCATTTTTCTACTATAACTGCCCTATAAAGTGCCATAAAACATGTTGAGATCTGTGCATATCCTAAAAGGGCTAATTAAGTAAAAATAGTTTGCATAAATATTTTTTTTAGAAAATTGCTGGCAAGTATTTTTTTTTATCTTTCAAAAATAAGCAAAATGACTTACATAGCCACGCTGTCTGGAGTAGTCTGATCCAACCCCCTTTAGCATCAGAAACACAGGCATTGTATTTCAACTGAGTTCACAACTGCTTATTTGGTTCTAGGTATGCTGCAGCAGATAATGACTGTGCAGTTCTGTATTCTACCAAATAAAAGGTTGATATAGATACAGCCATAAAAGGAATTTTGTGGGGGGAGATAGAGCTGTACAATTCGGAAACTTAAAAGAAAGGGTTAATGGCGAGGCACTGCAGTATAAATTTGCAGGTAACGTAATTGAAGTTCATATTATTATATTTTGTCTCTATGCCAACTTGTTTTATGTCCCTTTAATGATTCAGATTAAAACAACTTTCCATTTTATTTTTTATTATCACATGTACCTCCATTTAGTAAGAGCATACTGAGGTAGGTTCAGAAGCATGCTTCTCTTGAGTTGTAAACACAGATGCCATATAGTGTTTAGGACACATTCACATTTGTGAGCCTACTCAGTATGCTGTTTCAACAAAGGATAACCAAATAATGAGGTAATTTCTTTATAACAGAAGTAAGAAGAGATAAAAGGATTATTTTTACCTGAATGCTCTCTCGGAATCATAAAAATGTAATTTTGACTTCATGTCCCCTTAACCCCTTAACGACCGAGGAAGTGCAGGGTACGTCCTCAGAAAAAAGGCAGTTAATGCCTGAGAACGTACCCTGCACGTCCTCGGTTTGGAAAGCAGCTGGAAGCGATCCTGATCACTTCCAGCTGCTTTCCGGTTATTGCAGGATGCCTCGATATCGAGGCATCCTGCAATAACAATTTTTGCCCCTCCGGTGCAGAGAGACCCACTCTGTGGCCCTCTCTGCACCGGACATCGATGGCCGCATTCGTTGGTGGGTGGGAGCGTAAATGGGAGGTGGGTGGGCGGCCATCGATGGCTTCTTAGTCAGAGAGGGGGGCGGGATCGCCGGGGGCGCGCACAGGCGCGCGCGCGTGCACAGGGGGCGGCGGGAGGGCGCGTGCACGGGGAGGGAGCGGGTGGGAACCGCTTACACTACAGAAACTTGTACATATTTTTGTACAAAATAATAAAAATAAAACGTAATGGAAGGGATCTGGGAGGGGGTGGGGGATTGATCGGGGGGGGGGGAGCTACACTACAGAAAAAACTGAAATAAATGAAAAAAAACCACTTTTATATGCAAACTGGGTACTGGCAGACAGCTGCCAGTACCCAAGATGGCCCCCAAAAAGGCAGTGGGGGGGGGGTAGAGAGCTGTTTTGGGGGGATCAGAGAGGTTGGGGGCTAAGGGGGGATCCTACATAGCAGCATATGTAAATATGCTTAAAAAAAAAAAAAGTAAAAAAAAAAAAACCTTTTATTTTAGTACTGGCAGACTTTCTGCCAGTACTTAAGATGGCGGGGACAATTGTGGGGTGGGGGAGGGAAGAGAGCTCTATGGGAGGGATCAGGGGGTCTGATGTGTCAGGTGGGAAGCTGATCTCTACACTAAAGCTAAAATTAACCCTGCAAGCTCCCTACAAGCTACCTAATTAACCCCTTCACTGCTGGGCATAATTCACGTTTTGTGCGCAGTGGCATTTAGCGGCCTTTTAATTACCAAAAAGCAACACCAAAGCCATATATGTCTGCTATTTCTGAACAAAGGGGATCCCAGAGAATCATTTACAACCATTTGTACCATAATTGCACAAGTTGTTTCTAAATAATTTCAGTGAGAAACCTAAAGTTTGTGAAAAAGTTGACTATTTTTTTTAATTTAATCGTATTTGGCGGTGAAATGGTGGCCTGAAATATACCAAAATGGGCCTAGATCAATACTTGGGGTTGTCTACTACACTACACTAAAGCTAAAATTAACCCTACAAGCTCCCTACAAGTTCCCTAATTAACCCCTGCACTGCTGAGCATAATACACTTGTGGTGTGCAGCAGCATTTAGCGGACTTCTAATTACTTAAAAACAACGCCAAAGCGATATATGTCTGCTATTTCTGAACAAAGGGGATCCCAGAGAAGCATTTACAACCATTTGTGCCATAATTGCACAAAATGTTTGTTAATGATTTCAGTGAGAAACCTAAAATTTGGAAAAATTTTACTTTTTTTTTTATTTGATCGCATTTGGCGGTGAAATGGTGGCATGAAATATACCAAAATGGGCCTAGATCAATACTTTGGGATGTCTTCTAAAAAAATATATATACATGTCAAGGGATATTCAGGGATTCCTGAAAGATATCAGTGTTCCAATGTAACTAGCGCTAATTTTGAAAAAAAGTGGTTTGGAAATAGCAAAGTGCTACTTATATTTATGGCCCTATAACTTGCAAAAAAAGCAAAGAACATGTAAACATTGGGTATTTATAAACTCTGGACAAAATTTAGAAACTATTTAGCATAGGTGTTTTTTGGTGGTTGTAGATGTGTAACAGATTTTGGGGGTCAAAGTTAGAAAAAGTGTGTTTTTTTCCATTTTTTCCTCATATTTTATAATTTTTTTTATAGTAAATTATAAGATATGATGAAAATAATGGTATCTTTAGAAAGTCCATTTAATGGCGAGAAAAACGGTATATAATATGTGTGGGTACAGTAAATGAGTAAGAGGGAAATTACAGCTAAACACAAAGACCGCAAAAATGTAAAAATAGCCTTGGTCCCAAACGGACAGAAAATGGAAAAGTGCTGTGGTCATTAAGGGGTTAAAGGGATACTGAACCCAATTTTTTTTCTTTCGTGATTCAGAAAGAGTATGCAGTTTTAAGCAACTTTCTAATTTACTCCTATTATCAAATTGCCTTCATTCTCTTGGTATCTTGATTTGAAAAGCAAGAATGTAAGTTTAGAAGCCGGCCCATTTTTGGTGAACAACCAGGGTTGTTCTTGATGATTGGTGGATAAATTCACCTACCAATAAACAAGAGCTGTCCAGCGTCTGAACCAAAAATTGGCTAGCTCCTTAGCTTAGATGCCTTCTTTTTTTAAATAAAGATAGCAAGAGAACGAAGAAAAATTGATAATAGGAGTAAATTAGAAAGTTGCTTAAAATTGCATGCTCTATCTGAAACATGAAAGAAACATTTTGGGTTCAGTGTCCCTTTAAGGGGTTTGAGGGGAAAGGCGCAGGGGGTCTGGCAATAGCCAGTATAGGAAAACAGGCAAGGAGAGAGACTTCATAAGCACATTTATATTATAGTTTAGCAAAAACACATTATTGCAGCACTGAATCTCTAGACAAACATGATGGCTCCAATCATCCTGGCATCAAAAAGGTGAGAGAGTGTTACCCAGAAGTGTTAAAAGTTTACATTTAAAGTGGATAGAACATAAAGGGACTTGAAACACAGATTTTTTATTTCATGATTCAGATAGAACATACAATTTTAAACAACGTTCTAATTTACTCCTAGTATCAATTTTTCTTCGTTCTCTTGCTATCTCTATTTGAAAAGTAGGAATGTAACGTTTAGTAGCCAGCCCATTTGAGGGCCATCAATCAGCAAGCACTATCCAGGGTGCTGAACCTCAAATGGGCCAACTCCTAAACTTTACATTCCTACTTTTCAAATAAAGATAGCAAGAGAACGAAGAAAAATTGATAATAGGAGTAAATTAGAAAGTTGTATAAAATCACATTCTCTATCTGAATCAAGAAAGAAAAAAATTAGGTTTAGTGTCCCTTTAATGTCTCTTGAGAACTTGATTCACTAGCATAGAGAAAGATTGTTTGCTCCATAAAAACATTGTATCCTCTACAAAGAAAATTCAGTACGTAATGGGAACCACTGACTTAGGAATAGATTACGCACAATCAAATTTAACACGCGTCGAGCTTGTTTGACTTCAGAGCTCTGCTTAACTGTTAGTGAGGCAAAAAAGTTGCACAAAACACATCAAAAATACATTTAAAAGTACAGTTACACTCATGATAATACTATCTAATACAATTATTAAAAAAATATTGCATTGAAAGTTATAAGGTCTCAAAGATTTGAGGTCTCAGGTGTTAGAAAATGAAAGGCTGCAAAGGGCTTTAACATAGAGATACATGCATGTCTTAAGATGTATATATGTGTGTACAGATGTATGTGTATTTACTGTACATATTTCACATTCCAATGTTCTTTACTTATAGGATAATGTCCTTTTTATTGTAAATACATAATTCTATATTTTACATGAACAGTATCAGATATATATATATATATATATATATATATATATATATATATATATATATATATATATTTTAGTAATAAAAAGTATATTAATATCTGATACTGTTCAAGTAAAATACATATCTATACTTATATCTATAGGAATAGATATACAGGTATAGGTATATATAGAAATATGTATTTACAATAATTTATATCGGGTTAGCGTGCGAGTATAGGTGTTCGTTTTTTTCAGTTTGTGATCTCCATTGACTTCTGTTGGAGAAGTTAACGTGGTTGCAATATTTTTTTTGTGCGTGTCGGGTTTAATCTAGCATGCAAACGTTTTACTTTCAACTTGTAATACAAGGGCAACCCGACCTAAGCAAAAAGCATCTGTCTAGCATAGTTTATGCTCAAGCGGCAGCGCTAAAAAGCGTTCCTCCTCGTATTCTAGCCCTTAAACGGGCACTTCTTCAAAGCTCTAAATATTGAAAAAATGTATCTACACGTACCAGTGATTTGAAAAAAGTGCAACATCACTGGCTTTAAACCATAAAATGAAGTACAGCATAAGTAAATATTATTGAAGTTGATACGATCTAAAGCACATTTCCCTCTGCTCCAGAAGTTAGATTAGGAAACTTTTAAAGATAATGTGTTTGGTTGCACAGGCAGCAATATGGAGAGTTTTGATGTTAGTGGCTATTATGCCCCCTCAGACACCTCATAGTATTGTGATATAAGCACTTACCAAAATCTTTCTTTTCCACAGGCAACACTTTTTATGATGACTCAGAATTATTCAGAAGCACTGGAGGTCATAAATCAAGTAATAGTTAGTTTTCCTGCCTTCATACCTGCTCTGATACTCAAGATGGAGCTGTTTTTAGCACAGCAAGACTGGGATCAAACGTTAGAAATTGCCCAAAGGTAAGTTTAGAAAAGGAACAGTCCACAAGACATCACATTTAGGATTCCACTCGATTCCACTAGGAGGCAAAAACACATTCATACTGGGATTTTACTGAGATTTTAATCCCTCCCACTTTCCCTGAATTCTTCAGTCAGTTTATTGCACCTAAAGTTAACCAAGGTAGATCTAGTATCACAGAAATTTCACAAACTGCAAAGATGGCATCTTATGACAGTGCCAGATTTAAAGTCACTGTGCTCTTTAGTATAACCCATTGTACTGCCAATGTTTTTCTATGGAGATTTAATGGATCTGTGCTAGATTGTATGCACCTGTTAGCAGTTTGTGGCTAATAACACCTGAGCTCAATAATGAGTAGATTTGTTGACATACTTTTGGCCATATAGTGTACGGAAAAAAATGCAAGTACACTCATAGTTCCAATTAGAAGATGATCTGATCTGGCTGGTTTTGGTCCTCAATATGCCTTACTCATAGATCTAGTTCATTCAAATTACAGCCACATTTAAAAAGACCTCATTGCAATATGGTTGGTTACAAATCAAACATTAACTGTGTAGACATAGCTGAACAGGAATGCTCACCTGTAATATAACACACATGTTATTTTACTCTATTATCCCTGGTTGTTCTACCTATATATTGCCTGGAACATGATGTGCACATATATGACACATTTAGAAGTTCAGTTTACACAACCTTTAGCAAAAGAGTCACCTGTAATAGTCAATCTCAATCAGTAATACATTCTTACAATATCACAAGATCTAGATTTATTGCACCTCAAACAAGAGTTGATAGTGTTCAATTGTATCCTTAGGAATACAAAATTGGGGAATGGGTAATAAAGGGATTATCTACCTTTTTAAACAACAAAAATTCTAGTGTTTACTGTCCCTTTAATGTTACAGGGACACTATCCTCTGTACCTGTTTTTTATGTATTTTAGGCAAAGATAAAACATTACATTGTATCTTAGATGTTTTCAACGGTATATAAATTATTGGATTACATTTTAATCTATCACTTAAATGGACATTTAAAGGGACATGAAGTCAAAATTAAATCTTCATGATTCAGGTAGAACATTCGATTTTAACAGACTTTTTAAAAACAGATTATCACATTTTTAGGTATGTTAATATGAAGGTGCGTGAATGTGTGTGACGGTTTAAATATAGAGGCTGAAAAGTGTTGTTGGAGGAGTGTAGAGAGTATGTCTGATATTGTTTACTATCCAATGGCTTCTTGTTATGCCCCTATTATAATTCTCTCTGTTGCGTGATGATGTATCACGTTTATTTTATTACAGAATACTAACAAAGGATGTGACCAACTTTGATGCTCTTCAAATTCAAGCAATTCATAGTCTTACAAGAGAAGGAAATGTAGAGAAGGTAGGTGAGCTATCTAACATGTAGCTATGAGTTTCTCCTAAATGTATGGTTCTCAGGATTTATAACCAGGCAAGCTACTTACTATAACACTGTAATATTGCAGTCCATGATGGTGACCTTTGTAATGTTTTAGATTTTGCTCATAATGTAGCGTCCTTAAATCGTCCTTAAAGGGATATGAAACCCAAACATTTTCTTTTGTGATTTAGACAGAACATACCCGATGCACGTTAGATTAAATTGAGTTTGGGTGAACAAGTTTACTTTCAACTTGTAATACGAGTTCTACTTCCAATGCACACAAACACCCTCGATAAACCCCTTATTGCTTGTGCGTAACCTTTACAGCGCCACGCTAATCTGGCCCTAATTAAACTTACACTTTATGGAAATGTTACAAGGTTACTATCAAAGCGCCAACAAAAATGAGGCAGGGTCTATAACTCTAATATTAGGCTAAAAAATATATTTATTAAAATACATGTACAATCAAAATGTTATCGAATAACAAAAAACAATATTAAAAAAGGTTAATAGTATAACCCTAATAGTTCTTTTCCAAGAACTATACTAGATATGCAGATATCGTTAATTTACTTGTTAATAACAATGAGTCACAGATATAATTTAACAATTCCTAAAATCCTTAAAATTCCCTCATGGATCCATGTTTACAGTCTTAAATATTGAAATATGTTCGTGGTTGACCAATGTTAATAATATTGGTCTGATAATGTCCTGAGTATAAAACTGATAGTGTTATTTCACTCAGATATTATCTTGCTCAGATATTGCTCACATCAGAGGCTTAAAATAGTAGTTTCAACTAAGCCTCTGATGTGAGCAATATCTGAGCAAGATAATATCTGAGTGAAATAACACTATCAGTTTTATACTCAGGACATTATCAGACCAATATTATTAACATTGGTCAACCACGAATATATTTCAATATTTTAGACTGTAAACATGGATCCATGAGAGAATTTTAAGGATTTTAGGAATTGTTAAATTATATCTGTGACTCATTGTTATTAACAAGTAAATTAACGATATCTGCATATCTAGTATAGTTCTTGGAAAAGAACTATTAGGGTTATACTATTAACCTTTTTTAATATTGTTTTTTGTTATTCGATAACATTTTGATTGTACATGTATTTTAATAAATATATTTTTTAGCCTAATATTAGAGTTATAGACCCTGCCTCATTTTTGTTGGCGCTTTGATAGTAACCTTGTAATTGTATTGACCACTAGGGGTCAATTTATCTTAGCTAAGGGTCATCCCAACAGGCGCTAGGTGTTATATATATTTTTTATATTAAACTTTATGGAAATGTGTCAAGACTTGTTGGGCTTATGGTTCTTATTTGCTGCCAAAATCTATGTTAAATAAATTAAAATAAAATTTAAAGCAAAAAGAACGAATAAAGCAAAATATAAACAAGACAAACCATCATCTTTGAAATAGCGACATGAGATACTTTACAAGGACAATACAGTATTTTCCATATGTTGGGTCATGGTGTAGGTGACAAATCGTGGCCATGCCTCTGGAAAAGCCTATAGAGACACCTATTGTTCTATCCAACTAGACTACGTTATCATAACAACAGGCGTGAGAATATTTTACAATTCCTAACCTTTATAAAAACCACTTTGTGAGCATGTTTACGATGTTTAGCCCTTGTAATTTAAGGGATAGGAAAGTCAAAAATGAAACATATTTGTTATCTTGGTATCCTTTGTTGAAAAGAATATGTACATATCCTACACTACTGGGAGCTAGCTGGTGATTGATGGCAACACATTTGCCTCTTGTCATTGGCTTTCCCAATGTGTGAGCATAAAACGCAGGGGTTCCGAGGCTGCTCTTGCAGCCTATTAAATGAAGCCCAGTGTCTTCTATCTAACACTTAGCTGACCTCTCTGACTGACTCTAGCCAAGTGAGCAACATGTTTATTTAAAGGGACATGAAGCCCAACATTTTCCTTTCATGATTCATATAGATTATACATTTTAAAACAACTTTCCAATTTACTTCAGTTATCAATTTTGCTTCATTTTCCTGGTATATTTTATTTAAGATGCAGAAATGCACTTCTGTGAGCTAGCTGAACACGATTGTAAGCCAATGAAAATGGGCATACACGTTCAGCCACCAGTTATCAGCTCCAACCTAATGAGCCTATCTAGATATGCTTTTCAATAAAGGATACAAAGAGAATGAAGCAAATTAGATAATTGAAGATTGGAAAGTTTAAAAGTGTATACTCTATCCATGTCCCACGTTTATATGTTCATTTTAGCACAGAAGAAACTCTACTCTTTATTTTACAGGCTCTACATTTCGTGAAAGATTTTATCAGCTCTTTGGAAACAATAGAACCCAGAAATCCTAAACTGCACCTCCAGAAAGTCCTTGTCCTTTGTAGTGTGGTAAGATTTATTTAAATTTACATTACTATATCAGAAAAAATAATGAATGTATTGATGTTCAAATATTCTGCTACAAAATGTCTTGTTTGTAATAGCTTCCTTTACGAGTGATGTGAAACAGATCTATTGCAGTAAATTAAACATTAATAAATGAAACTGCAGTGTATTTGGTTTTAAAAATACATTTTTTTTTACTTAATGTAGTTTTTAATGTAAAATATCTCCGTTCCAATCTCTTTGTGCAACCCTGTATCGTTATTCATCTAAGAGGCACATGCCATTAAAGGGACAGTCTGCACCAGAATTTTTATTGTTTTAAAATATAGATAATCCCTTTATTACCCATTTCCCAGTTTTGCATAACCAACACAGTTATAATAATATACTTTTAACCTCTGTGATTATCTTGTATCTAAGCCTCTGCAAACTGCCCCTTTTTTCAGTTCTTTTGACAGACTTGGAGTCTAGCCAATCAGTGCCTGCTCCCAGATTAATTCTCGTGCACGAGCACAGTGTTATCTATATGAAATACGTGAACTAACACCCTCTAGAGGTGAAAAACTGTTAAAATGCAATCTGAAAGAGGTGGGCTTCAAGGTCTAAAAAATTAGCATATGAACCTCCTAGGTTAAGCTTTCAACTAAGAATACCAAGAGAACAAAGCAAAATTGGTGATAAAAGTAAATTGGAATTTTTTTTATAATTACATGCTCTATCTGAATCATGAAAGTTTATTTTGGCCTAGACTGTCCCTTTAAGTGAGTTTCAGGTGTATTTGGCTCCCATAATGCACAGCAAGTGCTGATGAGCTTTTGAGTGCTGTTACTACAATTCACTGTACATGAGGCTCAGAGCCAGGGAACTGTTTTAACACACAAAAAAAAAACAACCAAATAATGGCCATTGTATAATATAATATAACAATAATTAAACCACATAGGGCGCAGCTTTATTTATTGGGGCATGTATTGTAATCTAAAGATTTTTAACTGTTATAGCCATTTAAGTTTACAATTAACTATCCAGTGACTACAATAAAAGAAAATATCTCCCTATTGTTTATGTTATTCTATGGAGTCAATATTTAGAGAGCTGCCACTCTGTTTAGTGAATCAACCACATTAGGATAACAATTGGAAAAACATTGAATTATTTTGAAATGTTAGAAAATCTAGGCTGTGTAAAGCAAAGAGCAAGTATTTTTATGTTAATATTTTCATGATTGAGACAGAGGTGCTGATTTATCAAGGGCCGAACGGCCCCTGATGTGCCGGAAACAGCAGTTATGACCGCTGCTCCTTAACTGGTCTGCAGCCTCTGAGGCTGCGGACATCAATTCACCCGATCCTAGAAGATCGGGCTGATTGACACCCCCTGTTAGCAACCGATTGGCCGCGAATCTGCAGGGGGCGGCTTTTCACAAGCTGTTAACAAGAACTGCTTGTGCAGTGATTCAGCGATGTCAGGTGGATATGATACTCTACAGTGGATCATGTCCGCCAGACAATGATAATTCGGCCCCAGAGCATACAATTAACAAAAAAAATTACTTCCATTATCAAATTTATATATGTCTCTCTGTATCATTTGTTAAACGTTTGTTTCTTTCCATGACAGCATACTTAGGTAGGTAGTGGAATGTTCACATATTGAGTACTAGAAGGCACCAGTGTTTGAAACAATGTTTGTATTAATGTTGTAAGCCAGCATTGCAGATCTTGAGCAAGAAACAGCCAGTGATTGGCGACTGCAGCATTTGATTGGCTCACTGGCTGTGTTCCGTTTGGTAGCTGCAATACTTACGGCTCTTGAGCAGGACTTTCTCTTTGCGTATAAACTCTTTGTGGGGGTTATCAATAACACAAACATTACATGCTCTAACAGTTTAGAGCAGGAGTAGGCAAACTACAGCCTGGGAGCCAAATCACCACCTGTACGGCCCACGAGCTAACGATGTTAAAAATGCTTCAAAATGATATGAAATTCAATTTCAATGTCCGTAAGAAAGTTTTTTGGAACATAGTCTGTCCTATTAATCTATGTATTACTTAATCTACATTAATACACACCGCAGAGTCTTACACCAAATCCAATAAGCAAAAAAAGAAACAGCAGCAGCAATTCAAAAGGTCCAATTTAGTTTATTGCATCTTGAAGATATACAGTGCACAACGTTTCAGATCACTATCATTAATTATGTCTGAGACATGACACGTCTAAAGTAAATTGGACTTTTTGAAGTGCCGCTGCTTGTTTTTGTATTACAAAAGCAGAGCTGAGTAGTTGTGACAGAGAGACCGTGGCGCTCTCATTGCTTTGCACTACTGCTTGGTGCACTACAATATACGTCAACATAATATTCCCAAAGGAAAGCAAAATTAGAACATTCAAAATTAAATCTTATCGCAGCATGATTTCTTCACAGAAATAAATAATGAGTCTTAAACTAAAGTGACTCATTTGTTTTTCCTTTTAATTTGAATTTAATTAAAAAAAAATGTATGGAAATTCATTTTGTCACGTTATAGAAGTATCTACATAATATCCTCACTTTTATCACTTGGCCTGTCAGGTCCTTTATAGAAAACATTTGCCAACCCCTGATTTAGAGCATGCATTTTTTTTTAAATTAGAACGTCCCTTTAAACCTTTTTTTCCCACTGTGAAGTAAAACCTGTTAAATTGAAACTAATAAAGCAATATGAGGTAATGGGTACTTCCTACAAATTCTTATTGGCAGATGTATAAATGTTCTTTATGCCTATCAGCCAATAAGCATTACTTAGAATTACACAGCTGATATTGCTGTATTACTTTTAGTTTAAATCTAACCCACTTTTACTTAACATTGCTTAAGGCAGAAACTAAATTTTAATGTATTTTATGCTGCTCATTTATGTGGTCGATTGAACATAGAGTACAATGCCTCTTTAACTCTTTGATGATAATCACACATTGTAGGGAAGAGGGTAAAATACTGCAAGTAATTTTTTCACTTTATTTATGTTAAAGTGAAGAATAACTGTAGATATGGTTATATAGCAAATATCAAGAAAACATGATGGTAATTATAATTTTTGTCATTTTCTTTTCAGTGTGGGCACAACCGAGAAGTTTTAGATTGTGTTTTTCAGCTGATGGAGCGTTCATTTAGGATGGCTCCTACACATGTAGAATTTGCCACTGAATTTGGCTATCAGAATCTTCTTCGTGGAAATGTTACAGAAGCTGCCAGATGGTATTTAGCAGCCATGAAGCTGGATGAAAGTTGCATAGAAGCACTAACTGGTAAATGTACAGATTATAATGTTAAATACGACATTAGAGAGTCCTGTACGTAGGGTTGCCACGTTAGCCATGTTTTCTTGGACAGTTATGAGTTATACATGCTGCAGGGTGTGCAGGGAGGAAAATGCACTGTGTATCTGGACAGCCAATAGTGCTGCTGGACAACACTATACATGTTCCTCCCTGCACACCCTGAAGCATGTGTAACTCATAACTGTCCAGGAAAACATGGCTCACCCTATCACACATGATTCCCCAAAAAAAACATTACAACTAAAAACTATAGTTAACTAGTGCTTTCAGTATTGTATGAAAAAAATGCTTTTCTCAATCTGACAGAGATAAAGAATTGTAAATTATTATAGATTATTCTTAAAGGGGCATATAGTTTACTATTTTTTTACGATATATTTCTGTTTGTAAAAATGCCTCTTGTTTAATTAGCACTGGTCGAACATTTCACGTGTGGAAAAATATAGTTGTGTTTGGATAAATAAATATTAAAGTGCAAGAAGAAAATACTCTGTGTGGGAGCATTTTGTTATTTCACTATCGACTGCGTATAACAGTGTTTAACCTCTGCAAAAGGATTTAAACACATAGTTCAGAGCAGCAATGCACTACTGGGGGCTAATGGAGCACATCCAGTGAGCCATTGGCGAGAGGCGTGTGTGTAGCCACCAATCACCAAATGGTGCCCAATTTGATAATAGAAGTAAATTGAAAAGTCTTGTAAAATTGCAAAACAGTAGGCAGTACTATCTCTGAATGCTATTAAATAATAAGGTTAGTACAAATTACATACATTTCTGTATTTCTCTCACTGAATCACTCTAATATGTATTCCAGGTACTATATGGTGCCAGACATTACAGGGTCACCTAGAAGAGGCAAATCAACAGCTTGATTTCTTACATGAAGTTGAGCAATCAGTAGGGAGGTCAAAGGTTGGTATACAACATGATGCACTCTCTTCTATTGTGTCATTTATTGAGTTACTAATACCCTAACTAGTCACACCAATTCTATAGCTGGAGAGATGTGAGAGTTGTCCCGGTGTTATGCTCTAGCTGTTTTGCTATTAATAATGGCATGCGTAGGATCTAGCCCATAGTGTGCTCAATCTGTGATTCCACAATTCCAAAATCATTTTAAATGATGGTTACCCATAATGCTTTTTTCTCAATTTGAATCAAATCTTTTACAAACCATTGTTTAATGGATGAGTTAAACAAACCATCCACATATCATCAGTATGATCGTGTTTATTTTGACTTATTCCATGAGTAAAGGGAAACGACAACATGCCATTTAACTTTCGATGGGGAAAAGAGCCTCATTTGATTTCCTGATAGGAAAATGTGGTCACCAGGCTTTTGTCATTTGAAATTCCTATTTTAATAGACATATATAGTCGATATTCTTAAAGGGACAGTCTAGGCCAAAATAAACTTTCATGATTCAGATAGACCATGTAATTTTAAACAATTTTCCAATTTACTTTTATCACCAATTTTGCTTTGTTCTCTTGGTATTCTTAGTTGAAAGCTTAACCTAGAAGGTTCATATGCTAATTTCTTAGACCTTGAAGCCCACCTCTTTCAGATTGTATTTTAACAGTTTTTCACCACTAGAGGGTGTTAGTTCACGTATTTCATATAGATAACACTGTGCTCATGCACGAGAAGTTATCTGGGAGCAGGCACTGATTGGCTAGACTGCAAGTCTGTCAAAAGAACTGAAAAAGGGGCAGTTTGCAGAGGCTTAGATACAAGATAATCACAGAGGTTAAAAGTATATTATTATAACTGTGTTGGTTATGCAAAACTGGGAAATGGGTAATAAAGGGATTATCTATCTTTTAAAACAATAAAAATTCTGGTGTAGACTGTCCCTTTAACCACTGGAATACAATCATTACCAAGTTACTAATAAATTTAAATGTCCAAATAACAACAGAATTATATCAACAGTTTTAAGTAAAGGTCTTGATCAGACACAAATACAGCACTAAATCCACATTCCATCAAAGTGTAAGAGCTATTGAAAGTAAAAGAGGTCCTTTGCTGTGACTCAAAGCTTGTAACTGTCATGGATCCAATAGCTTACCAGAGCACGGTAGTGGCTGCGCCAAGTGTAGGATCAAGGCTGATATTAGAGTCTGGGGGTGCGCTAAACTTACGGCTGGGCTAAGAGGTGTCTGGTTAGCACTGCTGCAGGCTTTGCTAAATGTGTCTCCATGTTGAAGATGGATCCAAGAAGGTGCTCTAAGTTGAACGCACAGGATCTAGAGACCTTCCCTGTTAATAATACCTGTGTTCCCTGACCTGGCTGTTAGATGTGACCCTGCAGATGTTTTAGAGGCAAGACCTATGGGAAGAAATGTTAAAAGGCCAAAGCTGCTATTAGAGTCTAGGGGCACGCTAAACTTATAGCTCTTCAAACTCTAGGTATAGAGCTCCCCTGAACCCTAAAGCAGATATGATCCTACACATGATAGCACCTTTATAATCTTTAGTATTTTTGGGATATCTCCAATATTCTGTTTTTAAAACATGTGTATAGTAATCATTCTATGGTTTAAATAACATGCTGATCAGCAACTTGAGCTACAGCCCTACCAGTTTGTCACTTAACTTTCTAATGTGTAAGCTTGAATGACTCTTGTATATTCCTATGGAGTATACAACTTCGGATGAGTATCAAAATTGCTCTTCATAGTGTCGTATTGAGAGCGCACGTCAGTTGACAAATATGGTGACTGTAGTATATTTTCCTACTAGATAAACTGTATTTGAAATCTGTATTAAATAGATGAAGTAACCGATACATTTAATCTAAAAAGAGGCTGCTTCTTGGATGGTAACTAGCCATAGAACAAGCTATTATGCTATTGTTTGTTCCCAGGTTGAGCACTTCTCTCTTTTTATTTAGATAAATGAATCTAGTCTGTGTAGTTGCAAGGGTTTACTGATAAATAAAAAGGAGGGGCTGTTCCATCACTCACAGTTATATCACCAAGAGAGGGTCCTTACTACTCAGATCCCTTGGTCTTACAGACTACAGGACACAGGATATGTTCATCTCCTCATTAATCTCTGCAGCCACAGTCAGTCTTTCTCCTCGAGCAGTTTCTTTACCACTTCCCCAGTGTAACTGCTTTATTGCAACTATCCGAGTTCCATACTTGACTTGTTAGTTCCTGACATCATAGCCATCTTTTGGAGCACCTATCATTTTAAAGCAATTCTAGAGATTTTTCAGTTTGATCTAATGTTCAAAAAATTAGAGCAGAAAACAAATTCTTAAACAGGTCTACTCAGTTTTCTCAGATGGAACAATCTGGCTGGTGATTTACAACTGAAATGGTAGCAAGTTTACTGAGCTTTTGTTAAAGAAGATGGACCAACCTATCAGGATGTCCACGTGTCCATTTACTGTACTATTTGCATAAATAAAATACAGTACTTAAAGTGACAGTGTGCTGTAAAATTTTCTTCCCTTTAATACCTTTGCAATTATTCATTTTACCTACTGATAGTATTAAATTGTTTAAAAATAAGTCATTTACCATTTTTTTTTTTATATTAAAAAAAAAATATCTTTTTCTTGTTGAATTATCCACCTATGCTAAAAAAATAAATACTGCATTATTGGCTACAGAATATCTATGCGAGTAAAGGTATCAGAATAGATTTAACCTCCCACTGGGGGGTGAGAGAGAGAGAAAGAACCCAGCCCTTTTTAATGGGTTTCCAAAATCAGTTTTAAGTACAATTAAAATAATATGAAACCCAAAACTTGTGTTTCATGATTCAGATAGAGCATGCAATTTTAAACAACTTTTGAATGTGCTTCTAATATCAAATTTTCTTTGTTCTCTTGGTATCTTTTGTTGTAAGGCAGGGACGTAGGCTTAGCAGCCAGCCCATATCTAGAGCACCAAATGACAAAAGTTTTGCAAGAACGTTATCCCTTTGCAAGAGCAGTAGAGGGCAGCACTATTTCCTGTCATGTAGTGCTCCACATGCTTAAAGGACAAGTCAATACAGTAGATTTGCATAATCATCAAATGAACTTCAAATGAGTAGTAGATTTTTTTTCTGACAATTTTAAAAGTTATGTCTTTTTCCACTCCCCCTGTACCATGTGACAGCCACCAGCCAATCACAAATGCATACACGTACCATGTGACAGCAATCAGCCATTCACAAATGCATACACGCTTATTCTTGCACGTGCTCAGTAAAATTTTAAATTTAAAAAGACTGCACATTTTGTTAATGGAAGTAAATTGGAAAGTTGTTTAAAATTGTATGCTCTATCTGAATAATGAAAGTTTAATTTTTATTGAGTGTCCCTTTAACTAGGTATTTTATTCAACACAGAATATCATGGCAACAAAGCAAATTTGATAATAAAAGTAAATTGTAAACTTTTTGAAAATAGAATCACAAAATGGAATTTGTGTGTTTCATGTCCCTTTAACTCTTTATCTGCTGCATGCCTGAGTACATTGTCCCTTTTAAGTCTTCAAAAAATGACATTTTACTCAAGAACTTTCCATCATTCAGATGAAAGAATTCCATTTCCACCTCTTTTTGCCTGAATATACATTTTGTTTACTTCCTACTAATGCTCATTGGCTAAAAGGTGCAATGACCATTTGTATCTATCATCCAATACACATTATTAGGTAGCAGCCTTTTGTACTTTACTTAACTTCACAATTCTAGGCAAAAAACCCCAAAACAACATGTTCAAATAATGTTCTTTAATAGTGATGATAGAAAAATGATAGAAAAATACCCTTTAAGTTTAATAAATATCTGCACAGTGAGCTTGAACTGTATGTGTCGTGTTGCTTCTTTTCAGGAGATGTGCTACGCTGAGGCAATTCTGGCTTCGAAGAGTGACAAAGGACAAGTTGTTGTAACAAATCTCTTGAAAGAGGCTGTGGGAATGCACTTCGCAGTAATGGATGGGCTGCCTCTTGGCGTGGAATACTTTGAAAAGCTGAGTCCCAACTTCCTTATTAATATTGTGAAAGAATATCTAGCGTTTTGTCCAAAACAGGTAATGGGTCATCTGCAGCTGTTTCCATTATCTTATAAGTGAGTACATCATTTTATAATTAAAATTCACTACAGCTCTACAGGGAACTGAAATGCACTCATATAATGCCATTAAATAACCCGTTAATACAGTAGATTTGCATAATCAACAAGTGCATGATAGAAAGACAATGTAATAGCACTTAGTCTGAACTTCAAATGAGTAGTAGATATTTTTTTCTGACAAATTTCAAAGTTATGTCTATTTGCACTCCCCCTGTATCATGTGACAGCCATCAGCCAATCACACATCCATATACATATATTCTGTGAATTTTTGCACATGCTTAGTAGGCGCTGGTGACTCAGAAATTGTAAATATAAAAAGACTGCACATTTTGTTAATGGAAGTAAATTAAAAAGCTGTTTAAAATTGCTGCTTTATCTGAATCATTAAAGTTAAATTTTGACTTGATTGTCCCTTTAACTATGTCAAAATTAAACTTCATCATTCAAATAAAGCATGTAATTTAAACAACTTTCCAATTTTCTTCTAATATCGATTTATGCTTAGTCTTTTTATATGCACACTTTATGCCCACTTTCTGAGGCATCAGATCGTACTATGCATGTGCAAGCATTCACAGTGTGTATGTATGTCATTCTGTAATTGGCAGATGGATGTCACATGATACAGTGGGCAGGGAAATTGAATCAATCTTTGAAATTTTTCAGAATAAAAATCTACTAATACAGTAAATTAAAATTCACAGTAAGTGCTATTGCATCGCTTTGTATTGTGCATTTGTAGATTATGCAGTTCTACTGTATTTAATGATAGGTGAAATGAACTTCTATAATGGTCTATATTCACTACAGTGGTAGAGAGAGGTGAGGTGCACTCACATAAATCCTAAATTCACTATAGTGAAAGAGGAGAGATGCACTCATATAATGATCTGTATTCCGTTCCGTTCTAGAGAGAGGTGAGACAGTCATATTATGGTCTATATGCACTACAGTTGGGGAAAGATGCATTGATCTAAGCCAGCGGTCGCCAACCGGTGGTCTGTGGACCACTGGTGGTCCGCGTAAAGATGTTGGTGGTCAGTGACACCATCAAGCAGGAATTAATCTCCTCTGATGGTGTCACGCCCAAACTCCCTACAGTGCCTGGTTGGACATCAGTGAAAACTGACGGAGGAGGAGTTAAATTTCAATTTCCCTACACACGTTGGGTAGTACTGCTAATTTTGCGTGGCTAGATTGTATTTTTAACTCCTCCCGCCCGGCGCGCTGTTTAGAGGAAGATGCTTCCATTCTAAAGCCAGCAGAGGTTGGTATAGTCTTGGCTTGAAATAGTGGAATTAAAGTATATAAAAAAAGAATAGCTTAAAAAAAAATTCTCTCATATTTAATTTATTTTCTTCATTTTACCTGTCTCTTTGTAGTAGTTTTCCTAATTCCTTCAGATGGATTTACATCACTGTTTGTCTTCCTCCCCTCCATCTTCTTTTTTATTATATATTAGTTACCGGTATTTTTCATTCTAATAATTTTCCCGGGCACAAAGCCATTCCACCTGAATTCCAGTAATTGCCATCCAGCAGATTAGCAATGTCCCACCAGTATTATAGTAATTGCCAGTAACATCAGTTGTGGTTAGTTCACATCCATATTGAGAGCTTTCTGATATTAATTTATGATTCCAATGTCTGTTTTGAATAATTCCTAACTGAGGAGGTAACTTGGAAGTCTTGTGGTCCTTTTAAACCTAATTCTTTTTTTCCCACTTTCTGCCTCTCTGTTTCCAGCTCAAAAGTTGGCACTCACCCTTCATCTGTCATTTGGAAGTATTCTCTCAGTTTTGTCATTCGTTTAGTTAGATCCAAAAAATAATTCTTAAAAATGTGTAAATATGTACATAATGTAAACTTAGCTACAGCTATACTAGTTATGTACAGTATATGTGTGTGTATAATATATATATATATATATATATATATATATATATATATATATATATATATATATATATATATATATATATATATACACATATACACATTATAGAGGTTTATAAAAATTTTAAAAACTTCATGTTAATGGTCCACGGGATTCAAAATTGTGAGTTTAGTGGTCCCTGAGGTCCGAAAGGTTGGCGAACCCTGATCTAAGCAACCAAAATGATTATGATTAACTGCGTCGCTGCTGGGAATTTCAGAGGAAAACTTACCCAAAATACTGTATAGTTTTTACACTCTGTTTAAACAGAAATAGAGCCTTTGTTTTTTTTATTAACTTATGAAAACTATAAAAAGTACACAACCCAAGGTATTGATCTAGGCCCATTTTGGTATATTTGATGCCACTATTTGGCAGCCAAATGTGATCATATAAAAAAATGTATTAACTTTTTTGCAAACTTTGGGTTTCTCAATAAAATTATTTACACACAACTAATGCAGTAATAAGACAAATGGTTATAAAAGCTTCTATGGGGTCCCCTTTGTTCAGAAACAGCAGACATACATGGCTATTGTTTGTTTTTTGGCAATTAGAAGACTGCTAATTGCAGCTGAGTATCAAACTTCTTAAATTCCCGGCAGTAAAGTGTTAATCAGGTAGCTTGTAAGGTTAATATTAGTTCTAGTGTAGGGATTACCCTACCACCCACCCCCTGATCCCTGTATGATCCCTCTCAAACGGCTCTTTTCCCTCCTCGCCCCCACTATCTTAGGTACTGGCTGCAATTTGCAGTTTAGGGATATTTATTTATTTTTTGTAGTGTAGGAAACCCTCTTCAATCACCCACCTCCCTGATCTCCCCCCCAAACAGCTCTCTAACCCTCACCCCTCCCACTACTTTCCACCATCTTTGTTACTGGCTGACTTTTTCATTAGGTTGTGAATTTCATAGCTGTGTTACATCAGTGGAGGTATGCAAAGTGGCTCACACAGTTTTTCAACAAGTTTCCAAATTCATGGCCATTGGTGTGAGTTGAAAATTCATAGGATACCTTGTTATCTCGTGTTTGGAGTTAACATTGGAGTTAACATTGTGCAATGTTAATACTCTCATTGGAAATCTAATCCACAGTTAATTTGTGTATGTTTTTTTTTCCTATTTCTAACTCAGCCAACTTAATCTTTTGAAAACCCATGTTGAACTATACAGAATGGCATATATTAGCTGTATACATAGTTTTTTTTTTGTGTGTGCTTGCTCAGTACTATGTACACATTAATATACACAACAGCTTCCTGGTTTAATAAAAAGGTAAAAACCATAGTGCAAGTCTTACTTTTAAAGTACCATAAAACGTTGAAATCTGTGCATATCCTAATTAAGTAAAACATAGTTTGCATAAAAAATTGTTCAGAAATTGCTGACAAGTATTTAAAAATATTTTTCAAAAATAAGCAAAATTAGTTACATAGCCATTCTGTCTGGAGGAGTCTGATCCACCGCCCCTTATCAGTGTTTAGCATTAGAAACACAGGCATTGTATTTCAACTGAGTTTACAGCAGCTAATTTGCTTCTAGGCATGCTCCAGCAGATAATGAGTGTTAATGTATTGCATTCTACCAAAGCAAAGGTGGATATAGATACAGCCATTTTAAATTTGCAGGTAAAGTAAGTAAAGTACATATTATTATATTTTGTCTCTATCCCAACTTGTTTTATGTCCCTTTAAACTATGAAACTATTATACTAAATACTAAAATATGATATTCAGAATGTTCATTATGATTTGAATTAAAGGGGCATTCTAGTTTACATATAAAAAAAAACTGTATTTAATAAGAGGATTTAATTTTTAAACAAGTTATTTTCTTGTAGTATGTGTTTAATGTTGGGGTTAATCTGTTGCAATATCCAGACAAGAAAAGGCTGTTTAAGCTGAATGTTTTTTCACTGGAGAGGCAGTTGCTACATCTAGAAGAAGCTCAAATTAAGATTTAAAAGTGTGTAAAATGTCTCTAGCAGTCAAAACCAAAATGAGTAGACACCATGTTCATTGCTATGTGTAGGGCAGGTTTTATGGTAGTAGATAGTTCTGTAGGGCAAAGCCTAGAAATAGAGCAGTTTAGTAGAAAACTAATGACTAGCAAAGAATATTGAAGGGTGACAAAGATTGGTAACCCCTCAGCAAAACTCTCATACAACCACTCGCGATCTCTACCACTGATATTATAGAAAATAGATTTTAATGCCAGATAATAACCAGAAGACCCGACAATTCCGCTCATGTTTCATTCTGAAGTGTATAATTCAGTTTTAGAATAGCCATATCCCTGTCATTCTTGACTTTCTTATATGTATCCTTACCATTTCTATTATCTCGTCCATGTATCAGCTACCCTTTATGTAAAGATGTACTCCTGCAAATTATACCTGAACACACTACCCTAGATATTGACCCCTTGTTTATTGTTGCTCTTTGCAATGTCTATTTCTGTTAACGTTATTTTATAAGAGACCAGTATAAAATACAACATATTTTTTCAATTAAGGGCAAGTTCAAATACAAACTTACACTTGTTACTAATGAATTCTAACATAATTTAAGGTATTTTTCTTTTGTAGCCCAAGGCCCCAGGTCAGCAGGTGCCACCATTGCTGCATCAGATTGCGGCTATTTTATCTCCCATCATCGCTGTAGCTCCGGCTTTAACAGAACCTCTTTTTTACATGGCTAAAACCAAATACTTAGCAGGTAAGTGAGCATTACTATCTCAGTATTATAGTCTTGTTTACTTTGTCTTGCTGGAACACCATCATTTCTTCATTGATAAGAGTCTTAAAGGGACACAACTTCAATTTTGTTTTTCCTTGATTCAGATAGAACATACAATAAAAAAAAAAGTATTTGTTTATAGAAAGATAGGATATTTCTAATCGATATCCCTAGGGGGCACACAAGCCGTGTGATAATAATAATAATGTTTGTAATAATATAGTTATTTCCCCCGTCGTGGCCAGTGCTATCAACAGGGCTATATAATAATAATATAGATATTGACGAAACATAGATATTGACAGCAGATAAGAGCCATAGGCCCAGCAAGTCTGCCCGATTATGGTGAATAAATGGTGAATAAATATGCAAAGATACAATATGAATGATATAATACTATTGACAAACCACCTAATAACTAAATATAGTCCTTTTAAAAAACTTGTAGTCCAAATTAATGTGGCAAAAAAGTTCAGGTGTAACAAAGGCAGCTACACTTCGACCACAATTGTAGAAGTCAGTCTAAGAAGAAGAAAAACAATGGGCGCCTCATAGTGTAACCATGCTATAAACAACAATCAGTATGCTGGTAAGAATTGCACTCACAATTTGGTGTTGCACCTAATGCAAAATGCTGCTGGCAGAACAGGCTGACACCCGCAGTGGTCAGCTCACTGATATCATACGGTCACAGCTCCTACCGGGGGTCTCAACCTCCTCTGTCTGGTCTGTGGGCCAAGGTGTGTATACAGCTTCCACTGGAACAGGTCGGATGGCAAAATGTAACCGGAACTCTACAAAGCCATATAGGGGCTCGCCGGAAACAGAAGTTATAAAGCAGCGGTCTAAAGACCGCTGCTCCATAAATTGCCCGCCTGCTCTGAGGCCGCGGACAGAAATCAACCCGATCGAATACGATCGGGTTGATTGACATCCCCTGCTTGGCCGCAAATCTGCAGGGGGCGGCATTGCACCAGAAGTTCACAAGAACTGCTGGTGCAATGATAAATGCCGACAGCGTATGCTGTCGGCATTTATCGATGTGCGGCGGACATGATACGCTACTTCGTATCATGTTGGCTCGCATATTGATAAATATGCCTCATAGGATCAAAATAACGTTCTGTTTGTGTATCAACAGGATGGGATAAACATGTATCCAATACACGGTTAAGATTAAAATCCTTTAATGCAACACGTTTCTTGGCCACACACGGACCATTTCCTCAGGCAATAAATGATTAAAAACAAAGAGCTCTTTTTAACACACATCATTACGTTGCATCCGGATGTACTCAATACAAACTGAGCAATTACAAAAAAGTAACAATGTATTACATGTGTGCATATATAATGTAATGTGTTAACATTGAACAAGCAAACATTTAAATTACTAAAAACACAATAAAATACATACAAAAACATGACTATTATACAAGAGTACAAAAATACCAAAACCTTTAAAAATAATCAATGTTAAAATAATATTGGGATAATTGACGGGGTGTAAGAGTGAGTGCCAGTATTGATTTATAGACATGAAACTATCTGTGTACTGGGACAGCGGAATGTGGATAATGTGTCCCAGTACACAGATTGTCATTTTATTAGCAATATCTGAATTGTTTAGCTGTTGAGGGACATACCCACTGAAAGGCATCTTATCTCCATTTGCCAATTTGGGACAGACATAAATGAGCAAATGCACTGATCAAGCAATCACTGTGTAGAATGAAGTAGGGTCAGTAATCGGAACAGATTTTCTGAGTTAAATTATAACTTTGTTGCTGAAACTTATTGAGATGATTAGCCCTTTAATTAATAATGGTATATACGGATAAACTGTATTTTATAATTACACTAGAGTTTGTGAGAATTGTTTTAATTACAATTTTTTCATTCTAATTATAATTTCTTGTGCGACTGTGCCCCCCTGCTCTTGCGTAACAATTTGTGTAAGAAGAGCTTGTCAATTATCATCACCGTCTTAAGAAAGCAGCTATTTAACTTACGTTTAATGCCCATTCACGTGAGCCTGCAATGCTCAGGTTTCAAAGCTGCACACACAGTTTCATAAGCGGAGCCCATAATGTGCGTATCATAATTATAAAAATTGATTATGTTTTACATGATTTTAGAAGTTGAATTTATACAATGTTACAAAAGAAACTGTCTACTTTTAAAAACAAAATTTACATAGTGCAAAGTTTATAAAACACATTATTGTAAACCAGTAACCTTGTGACCACTGTCTTCTGCTGGATATATCCCATAATAAAATCTTGTTCCCAACAATGAAATATTTTAATAACGAACTTAAAGCGACATCAAAACCAATTTTTTTTCTTTTATTGTTCAGATACGGCTAGATTTAGAGTTTTGTCGGTAACGACCCGCGTAGCTAACGCTGGCTTTTTTCTGGCCGCACCTTTAAAATAACTCTGGTATTGAGAGTCCACAGAATGGCTGCGTTAGGCTCCAAAAAAGGAGCGTAGAGCATATTTAACGCCACTGCAACTCTCAATCCCAGAGTTGCTTACGGAAGCGGCCAGCCTCAAAAACGTGCTCGTGCACGATTCCCCCATAGGAAACAATGGGGCTGTTTGAGCTAAAAAAAAAACTAACACCTGCAAAAAAGCCGCGTTCAGCTCCTAACGCAGCCCCATTGTTTGCTATGGGGAAACACTTCCTACGTCTGCACCTAACATTCTAACATGTCCCCCGAGTCTAAACACCCCTAACCTTACACTTATTAACCCCTATTCTGCCGCCCCCGCTATTGCTGACCCCTGCATATTATTATTAACCCCTAATCTGCCGCTCCGTAAACCGCCGCTACTTACATTATCCTTATGTACCCCTAATCTGCTGTCCCTAACACCGCCGACCCCTATATTATATTTATTAACCCCTAATCTGCCGCCCACAACGTCGCCTCCACCTGCCTACACTTATTAACCCCTAATCTGCCGACCGGACCGCACCGCTATTATAATAAAGTTATTAACCTCTAATCTGCCTCACTAACCCTATAATAAATAGTATTAACCCCTAATCTGCCCTCCCTAACATCCCTGACACCTAACTTCAAACATTAACCCCTAATCTGCCGACTGGAGCTCACCACTATTCTAATAAATGTATTAACCCCTAAAGCTAAGTCTAACCCTAACACTAACACCCCCCCTAAGTTAAATATAATTTAAATCTAACGAAATTAATTAACTCTTATTAAATAAATTATTCCTATTTAAAGCTAAATACTTACCTGTAAAATAAATCCTAATATAGCTACAATATAAATTAGTAACTTTGTATTTATTTTAACCAGGTACAATAGCTATTAAATAGTTAAGAACTATTTAATAGCTAAAATAGTTAAAATAATTACAAAATTACCTGTAAAATAAATCCTAACCTAAGTTACAATTAAACCTAACACTACACTATCAATAAATTAATTAAATACAATACCTACAAATAACTACAATGAAATAAACTAACTAAAGTACAAAAAATAAAATAGAACTAAGTTACAAAAAATAAAAAAATATTTACAAACATCAGAAAAATATTACAACAATTTTAAACTAATTACACCTACTCTAAGCCCCCTAATAAAATAACAAAGACCCCCAAAATAAAAAAAATGCCCTACCCTATTCTAAATTACAAAAGTTCAAAGCTCTTTTACCTTACCAGCCCTGAACAGGGCCCTTTGCGGGGCATGCCCCAAAGAATTCAGCTCTTTTGCCTGTAAAAAAAAACATACACTACCCCCCCCAACATTACAACCCTCCACCCACATACCCCTAATCTAACCCAAACCCCCCTTAAATAAACCTAACACTAAGCCCCTGAAGATCTTCCTACCTTATCTTCACCTCACCGGGTATCACCGATCGGTCCTGGCTCCAAAATCTTCATCTAAGCCCAAGCGGGGGCTAGACATCCATCATCCGACGGCTGAAGAAGTCCAGAAGAGGCTCCAAAGTCTTCATCCTATCCGGGAAAAAGAGTAGATCCGGACTGGCAACCATCATCTTCCAAGCGGCATCTTCTATCTTCATCCGATGAGGACCGGCTCCATCTTGAAGACCTCCACCGCGGACCCATCTTCTTCCGACGACGACTTCCCGACGAATGACGGTTCCTTTAAGGGCCGTCATCCAAGATGGCGTCCCTCGAATTCCGATTGGCTGATAGGATTCTATCAGCCAATCGGAATTAAGGTAGGAAAAATCTGATTGGCTGATGGAATCAGCCAATCAGAATCAAGTTCAATCCGATTGGCTGATTCAATCAGCCAATCAGATTGAGCTCGCATTCTATTGGCTGTTCCGATCAGCCAATAGAATGCGAGCTCAATCTGATTGGCTGATTGAATCAGCCAATCGGATTGAACTTGATTCTGATTGGCTGATTCCATCAGCCAATCAGATTTTTCCTACCTTAATTCCGATTGGCTGATAGAATCCTATCAGCCAATCGGAATTCGAGGGACGCCATCTTGGATGACGTCCCTTAAAGGAACCGTCATTCGTCGGGAAGTCGTCGTCGGACGAAGATGGGTCCGCGGTGGAGGTCTTCAAGATGGAGCCGGTCCTCATCGGATGAAGATAGAAGATGCCGCTTGGAAGATGATGGTTGCCGGTCCGGATCTACTCTTCTTCCCGGATAGGATGAAGACTTTGGAGCCTCTTCTGGACTTCTTCAGCCGTCGGATGATGGATGTCTAGCCCCCGCTTGGGCTTAGATGAAGATTTTGGAGCCAGGACCGATCGGTGATACCCGGTGAGGTGAAGATAAGGTAGGAAGATCTTCAGGGGCTTAGTGTTAGGTTTATTTAAGGGGGGTTTGGGTTAGATTAGGGGTATGTGGGTGGTGGGTTGTAATGTTGGGGGGGGTAGTGTATGGTTTTTTTTACAGGCAAAAGAGCTGAATTCTTTGGGGCATGCCCCGCAAAGGGCCCTGTTCAGGGCTGGTAAGGTAAAAGAGCTTTGAACTTTTGTAATTTAGAATAGGGTAGGGCATTTTTTTATTTTGGGGGTCTTTGTTATTTTATTAGGGGGCTTAGAGTAGGTGTAATTAGTTTAAAATTGTTGTAATATTTTTCTGATGTTTGTAAATATTTTTTTATTTTTTGTAACTTAGTTCTTTTTT
The DNA here is from genome assembly GCF_027579735.1 of Bombina bombina. NCBI lineage: Eukaryota > Metazoa > Chordata > Amphibia > Anura > Bombinatoridae > Bombina > Bombina bombina. The sequence continues at coordinate 170,515,411 of NC_069503.1, read as the reverse complement.
ATTTTTTGTACTTTAGTTAGTTTATTTCATTGTATTTATTTGTAGATATTGTATTTAATTAATGTATTGATAGTGTAGTGTTAGGTTTAATTGTAGGTAATTGTAGGTATTTTATTTAATTAATTTATTGATAGTGTAGTGTTAGGTTTAATTGTAACTTAGGTTAGGATTTATTTTACAGGTAATTTTGTAATTATTTTAACTATTTTAGCTATTGTACCTGGTTAAAATAAATACAAAGTTGCCTGTAAAATAAATATAAATCCTAAAATAGCTATAATATAATTATAATTTATATTGTAGCTATATTAGGGTTTATTTTACAGGTAAGTATTTAGCTTTAAATAGGAATAATTTATTTAATAAGAGTTAATTTATTTCGTTAGATTTAAATTATATTTAACTTAGGGGGGTGTTAGTGTTAGGGTTAGACTTAGCTTTAGGGGTTAATAAATTTATTAGAATAGCGGTGAGCTCCGGTCAGCAGATTAGGGGTTAATGTTTGAAGTTAGGTGTCGGCGATGTTAGGGAGGGCAGATTAGGGGTTAATACTATTTATTATAGGGTTAGTGAGGCGGATTAGGGGTTAATAACTTTATTATAATAGCGGTGCGGTCCGGTCGGCAGATTAGGGGTTAATAAGTGTAGGCAGGTGGAGGCGACGTTGTGGGGGGCAGATTAGGGGTTAATAAATATAATATAGGGGTCGGTGGTGTTAGGGGCAGCAGATTAGGGGTACATAGCTATAATGTAGCTGGCGGCGGCGTGCGGACGGCAGATTAGGGGTTAATAAGTGTAGGTAGCTGGCGGCGACGTTGTGGGGGGCAGATTAGGGGTTAATAAATATAATATAGGGGTCGGCGGTGTTAGGGGCAGCAGATTAGGGGTACATAAGGATAACGTAGGTGGCGGTCGGCAGATTAGGGGTTAAAAAAATTTAATAGAGTGTCGGCGATGTGGGGGGGGGGCCTCGGTTTAGGGGTACATAGGTAGTTTATGGGTGTTAGTGTACTTTAGGGCACAGTAGTTAAGAGCTTTATGAACCGGCGTTAGCCCAGAAAGCTCTTAACTACTGACTTTTTTCTGCGGCTGGAGTTTGGTCGTTAGATTTCTAACGCTCACTTCAGACACGACTCTAAATACCGGAGTTAGAAAGATCCCATTGAAAAGATAGGATACGCAATTGACGTAAGGGGATCTGCGGTATGGAAAAGTCGTGACTGAAAAGTGAGCGTTAGACCCTTTTTGACTGACTCCAAATACCGGCGGTAGCCTAAAACCAGCGTTAGGAGCCTCTAACGCTGGTTTTCACGGCTGCCGCCAAACTCCAAATCTAGGCCATAGAGAATACAATTTTAAAAAACTTTCCAATTTACTTCAATTGTCAAATTTTCTTTATTCACGTTATTCGTTGTTGAAGAGATACCTTAGCAGATAGTGTGCTCTTGCCCGAAGCACTGCCTGACAGGAAATAGTGCTGCCATCTAGTGTTCATGCTAATGTATAACATTGTTGCAAAACTACGGCCAATCCCCAGCTCAAATGATTATTATTTATTTTGAATTTTAACTATTGTTTTGAAACTAAAGCGTTTCAGTTCACACATGTAAATTGTATCGCCATTCCACACTGTCTAGACTCTAAAGGGATCATTTACGTTAAACCCTTGATGCATATGGCGATGCTGCTTTGAACATTTCACCTCTGACAGAGAACCTCGCATCCCACAGTGAAGTGTACTAAGACTCTTATTGGCGAGACTATGTTCAAACAGTGATTCTATCCCTTTAGAACATTTCATTTGTCCTATTGATTGTGATGCAGATACCTTTACAACGTATTACTTTTATGAAGCCGCTTTGAACACTGGGCCCATTATTTAGTTCTGTTTTTTATTTTTTTATTACGAACACAAAAATATTCTGAACTGTTTTATAGGAGACTTAGAGGTAGCCCAGGGATTTCTGCTGCGTTGTATCGAACTGGCACCAACCTCTGCTGATGTTCATCTTCTTATGGCTCAGGTCCACCTTTCACAGGGCAACTTTACTGAGTGCTCACGGTCTCTGGAAACAGGCGTCAGCTACAATTTTAAGGTAAACAGTGGGAAGTAAAAAATAAATCGAACACAATCTAAAATTTAAGTATAAATCTAAATGTTGTAGCTTTGTCTATTTTCAATAAAATATTGATTTAATGTATTGCGGAAACACTTTCTAGTAATCTGGATGATGAAGCCCAGTAGGGATGATCAATTTATCTGGGTAATGAGATCTAAATACGTTAGCTCAAACATGGTCTATTAAAGGTTCCATTGGCACAGCAAAAGTACTGTGCAACGTGTACATAGAAATGAAGATCATTATTACTAGGTCGTTTGTAATTGCAGTGGAAGTGGGGATGGGGTTTGTACAGCGGAGAATGCACCAATAGATTCAGACTCTGTGAAAGGGGTATCCAATCTGGTATGGCAATGTCAGGTTCTTCCTAAAAGTCAGGAGAATAGTCATTCTTATTATGCCATATTGAGTTTATTACTTATAAGTTGTATGTAGGACTACTGAACAGAAGCATACGTTTTTTTTAATCTTCCCTTTTGCATTGGTCAGGTTCGAGAGCATCCTATGTATTATTTCATCAAGGCAAAAATTCTGAAAAATGCTGGAGAGGTGCAAGAAGCCATAAAAAACATGAAAATGATCATGAGTCTACCTGAAGTGAAGAAAGGCAAATCAGATATTATGACTGTTAGCGAGCGGGCCTCAATATATCTTGAGCTTGCAGAACTTCTGCGTCTAAATGGAGAACAGGTAAAAATATTGTCACAACAACACAAGTTAAGTTTCTGAAAATGCACTTCCAGACATATTTGATTGATGTCTCATATTTATGTAATTGTTAAATAGAATTATGACCCTTTTTAAACATTTTGGAGATGATTACAAGCAGAGCACAAAGATATTGGTGGATTTTATTTCTGTGCCTATTTTACAAGTTAAGAGTAATATATTAATGCTCGAGCAAAAGCCAGACGTGCTAACATCTGGACGTCGTATAGCGTAGGTATGCTTAATCCCTCACATAATAGACCTCTATGGGGGTGCGCTGAAAAACTCATGTCGGCTATCGCTCAAGCGCTAAGCCAAAGGTGTGCTTGAAGGCGGTTAAATAAATTTTATTAGGGCAGACTTTTAAGATATATGTAAAGAATGTCATGAGATTTAATATGCAGTGGATGCTACCGTCTTCGCCCAAAGTTTCCGCTGACGGCGGGGTAGATAAGGTAGATGGTGGCGGGGTAGATGGGGTAGATGGCGGCGGGGTAGCTATGGTAGTTGGAGGCGGGGTAGATGGGGTAGATGGCGGCAGGGTAGCTAAGGTAGATGGCGGCGGGGTCCGGGAGCGGCGGTTTAGGGGTTAATAACTTTATTAGGTGGCGGCGGGGTCCGGGAGCGGCGGTTTAGGGGTTAATAACTTTATTAGGTGGAGGCGGGGTCCGGGAGCGGCGATTTAGGGGTTAATAGCTTTATTAGGTGGCGGCGGGGTCCGGGAGCGGCGGTTTAGGGGTTAATAAGGTAGATGACGGCGGGGTAGATAAGGTAGATGGCGGCGGGGTAGCTAAGGTAGATGGCGGCGGGGTAGCTAAGGTAGATGGCGGCGGGGTAGATGGGGTAGATGGCGGCGGGGTAGCTAAGGTAGATGGCGGCGGGGTCTGGGAGCGGCGGTTTAGGGGTTAATAACTTTATTAGGTGGAGGCGGGGTCCGGGAGCGGCGGTTTAGGGGTTAATAACTTTATTAGGTGGCGGCGGGGTCCGGGAGCGGCGGTTTAGGGGTTAATAACTTTATTAGGTAGCGGCTGGGTCCGGAAGCGGCGGTTTAGGGGTTAATACATTTTTTGCACAGATTAACAGCTGTTTCAAAACGCATGCGCAAATTGTTGTCTCCTCGGGAGCACGCTTCAAGCCTACGTAAGAGAGCAGGAGGGACTGCTCTATAAGCAATACAGGAAGTCAAGGATGGGAGGAGTTGGCGTTCAAGACGTAGATAAGTTATAAATTAAATTATAATATCACAAGATGCTTATTTTCCAAAATAAATATTGCGGTTTACTTTGCAAGTATATTAGGAATTAATAATGTTCATTATAAAGCATATAATTTACATTCACTTTAAAGGGACTCTGAACCCAAAAAATTTTCTTTTGTGATTCAGATAGAGCATGCAATTTTAAGCAACTTTCTAATTTACTCCTATTAGCAAATGTTCTTCATTCTCTTGGTATCGTTATTTGAAAAGCAAGAATGTAAGCTTAGATGCCGGCCCATTTTTGGTGAACAACCTGGGTTGTTCTTGCTGATTGGTGGATAAATTCATCCAGCAATAAACTAAACTAAACTAAAATAAAGTGCTGTCCAGGTTTCTGGACTTTCTTTTTCAAATAAAGATAGCAAGTGAACGAAGAAAAATTGATAATAGTAGTAAATTCTAAAGTTGCTTAAAATTGCATGTTCTATCTGCATCACAAAAGAAAAAATTTGGGTTCAGTATCCCTTTAAGTCGGATGTCTGTAACCCGGGGACTGCCTGCATTTATATGTATGTATGTGTGTGTCTGTATATGTATGTGTGATTTCTGCTATGCTTAATTTTCATTAAAATTGTGTAGCACAAAACTAAATAAAAAAAAACCTCCATTACTTGAGGGGATTTTTTTGTGCGCCATTGGCTTAGCTCTCAATCATTATCTTTTAGTGTGAGCCCCCATAGAAGTCTATTATTTGAAGGAAATAACACACCTGTGCTATATGAGATGCAGATTTTATTGTGTGCTAGACAAGCGAATGCGCAGTAGAAAAAAAATTAAACTTGTAGCATGAGCACAAATATGGATGCAGTATGTATTGTGCTTTGGCGATATTATTGCACCTTACCACTTGCATTTTTGCTCTCCACTTGTAATTTAGTATTAAAATAAATCTTCAATATTAAAAGAAAGCAAAAATATAATATAACCATGAATTTTAAGAGTATAAATTATACAGGTTTGCTTTGAAAACAAAAAGTTGGATTATTTAGAGAGAGAATTTGAAATATTTTAAAATAACCAATTTAAGGGTAAAAACAAACTCCTCCTTACATTTTTTTTTAACTGTAATATTTTTATTTCAGCATGAGTCTACAAAGGTGATGCAGGATGCCCTCCATGAATTCAGTGGTACTCAAGAAGAGGTCAGAGTCATTGTTGCAAATGCAGATTTGGCTGTCAGTAAAGGTGATGTGGAAATGGCTTTGAACATGTTGAGAAATATCTCTCCAAAGCAACCATACTACATTGAAGTCAAGGAAAAAATGGCTCATATATACCTCACTAATCGGAGAGACAAAAACTTATACATTGGATGTTTACGGTATGTTACCATAGAAACATGAATGAACCAGAAGGCCCATCTGTTCTACACAAATTCCTTTCTGGTAGCCATATTCCAGTCATTCTTGTATTTGCTTACTATATTTGTCACTATCACAAATATTGGCAGTCTGTTCCATATATCAACCAAATGTTCTTACCCTCACTAATATGCCTGCGCTGATATTAAAGAAATTAAATTACAATATTACATTTATATATAAGCAAATGCATTTTATACCCTATAACATTGCAATGTGTTTTAAAAATAGTCAGTAAAGAGTAATGAAAGTCACAATGAAACTTTCATGAGTCAGACAGCGCATGTCATTTTAAATAACATTTTACTTCACTTATTAAATTTAATTTGTTTTCTTGGAATACTCTCTTGAAGAGCATGCCAAGGTAGGCTCAGGAGTGTGCACATGTCCTAAGCACTATTTGGCAGTAGTATTTGTAACAATTTAAAAAAATGTTTCGCCTATATTGCGAGTTTTGCGCCATAGAGGGTGCAAAACAAAGCAATAAAAGTTGCGTTATTTCACCCTCCATAGCGCTGCCATTACAAGTTTCTAAAAAAACACATTGTGTGTGCAATATGGTGGCGATAAGCTCCAAGCCGCACAAAAGCCAGGGGCTGCTTTGACGTGCTCATGTATGCTTTCCCCATAGACATCAATGGGGAGAGCGTGTCAGAAAACCTGAAGCGCAGAATATAAAGCTCAGTAACGCAGTAGCAAAGAAAAGATCGGAGCACCGAGTCCAACAAGGTTAAAAATCAATTTTATTGAAAAGCGTACAGAATTCCGGGTATTATTAGGGAATTAAATTACTGGCTCCGTAACGCAGCCCCATTGATGTCTATGGGGAAAAAAGTTAAGTTTAAACCTAACACCCTGACATAAACCCCAAGTCTAAACACCCCTAATCTGCTGCCCCGACATCGCCGACACCTAAATAAAGTTATTAACCTCTAATCCTCCGCTCCCAACATCGCCGCCACTAATAAAAGTTATTAACCCCTATTCCGCCGCTCCCTGACATCACAGACACTAGAAAAAAGTTATTAACCCCTTTTCCCCCGCACCCCAACATCCCCGACACTATAATAAAGATATTATCCCCTATTCCGCTGCTCCCCGACATCGCCACCACTAAATAAAGTTATTAACCCCTAAACATCTGGCCTCCCACATCACCGCCACTAAATAAACCTATTAACCCCTAAACCGCCAGCCCCCTACATCGCAAAAAACTAAATTAAACTATTAACCCCTAACCCTAACAACCCCCTAACTTTAAATTAAAATTACAATATCTCTATCTTAAAATAAATAAAAACTTACCTGTGAAATTAAAAAACCTAAGTTTAAACTAACAACCTAACATAACTATTATACTAAAATTAACTACCAATTAAATAAACTAAATTACATATTAAAAAAAACCTAACACTACTAAAAAAATTGAAGTCTAAAATAATAAAAAAAATAAAAAATACTAAATTACAAAAATAACAAACACTAAATTACGAAAAATAACGAACAAAATTATCCAAAATAAAAACAATTACACAATAAACTACCAATAGCCCTTAAAGGGGCCTTTTTTAGGGCATTGCCCTAAATAAATTAGCTCTATTACCTGTAAAAAAAAAAGACCCCCCAAAATATAAAAACCTAACTCTAACAAAAACCTAAGCTACCCAAAGGGCATTTGTATGGGCATTGCCCTTAAAAGGGCATTCAGCTCTTTTATATTGCCCTTAAAAGGGCATTCGGCTCTTTTTAAAAAGCCCAAACCCTAATCTAAAAAAAACCCCACCCAAAAAAAGTTTAAAAAAAACATAACACTAACCCCTGACGATCCGCTTACAATTTCTGAAGTCCGGACATCCAGATGGTGAGGTCTTCATTCATCCAGGCGGCGTCTTCTATCTTCATCCCGGCAGCGTCTTCTATCTTCGTCTTGGCGGCGCGGGTCTATCCTTGAAGACATCCAGCGCGGAGCATCATCTTTATACGGTCACCGCCGTACACTGAATCTTCAATGCAAGGAAGCATTTTCAAAATGGTGTCCCTTGCAGGAAAATCAAATCAGCCAATAGGATGAGAGCTACTAAAAACCTATTGGCTGTTAAAATCAGCCAATAGGATGAGAGGTAATGAAATTCTATTGGCTATTCAAATCAGCCAATAGAATTTCAGTGGCTCTCATCCTATTGACTGATTTAAATTTCAAAAATCAAATTAGCCAATAAGAATGCAAGGGACGCCATTTTGAAAAGGCTCCCTTTCATTGAAGATTCAGTGTACGGCAGTGACAGTATGAAGAGGAAGCTCTGCAACAGATGTCTTCAAGGATGGACCCGCTCAGGGCCGCTGGGATGAAGATAGAAGACGACGCCGGGATGAAGATAGAAGTTGCCGCCTGGATGGATGAAGACCTTGTTGCCTGGATGAAGATTTCTCGCCGCCTGGATGTCCAGACTTCAGAAACTGTAAGTGTATCGTCGGGGGGTTAGTGTTATGTTTTTTTTTACTTTTTGGTTGGGTTTTCTTTTTAGGTTAGGGTTTGGGCTTTTTTAAAAGAACTGAATGCCCTTTTAAGGGCAATGTAAAAGAGCTGAAGGCCCTTTTAAGGGCAATGCCTATACACATGCCCTTTTCAGGGCAATGGGTAGCTTAGGTTTTTGTTAGAGTTAAGTTTTTATTTTGTGGGGTTGGTTGGGTGGTGGGTTTTACTGTTGGGGGGGTATTTGTATTTTTTTACAGGTAAAAGAGCTGATTTATTTTGGGCAATGCCCTACAAAAGGCCCTTTTAAGGGCTATTGGTAGTTTATTGTAGGCTAGGTTTTTTTTATTGGGGGGTGGTATTTTTATAGGACTATTAGATTAGGGGTAATTGTTTTTATTTTGGATAATTTCATTTGTTATTTTTCGTAATTTAGTGTTATTTTTTGTAATTTAGTATTTTTTTATTTTTTGTAATTTAAGACTTCAATTTTTTTAGTAGTGTTAGGTTTTTTTAAATGTGTAATTTAGTTTATTTCATTGGTAGTTATTTTAATTTTAGTATAATAGTTATGTTAGGTTAATTGTTAGTTTAAAGTTTTTTTTTAATTTCACAGGTAAGTTTTTATTAATTTTAAGATAGGGATATTGTAATTTAAATTTAAATTTAGGGGGTTGTTAAGTTTAGGGTTATTAGTTTAATTTAGTTTTTGCGATGTGGGGGGCTGGCAGTTTAGGGGTTAATAACTTTATTCAATGGCGGTGATGTTGGGGAGCGGCGAAATAGGGGTTAATAGCTTTATTATAGTGTCGGCGATGTTGGGATGCGGGGTAATAGGGGTTAATAACTTTATTATAGTGGTGGCGATGTCGGGAGCGGCAGATTAGGGGTTAGTACGTTTTTAATAGTGTTTGCGATGTGGGAGGGTGGCGGAATAGGGGTTAATAGATAGTTTATGAGTGTTAGTGTACTTTGTAACATTTTAGTTATGAGTTTTGTGAAACATTGTGAAACTACTGCTTTCAGATAGCAGAACAGATCGTGTCAGTATAGGCTGGAACGCAAGCATTTTAGCCTCACCGTACAACCTGTAATACCGGCGCAATGGAAATCTCACGCAAAAATGTCATTTTTTGAGTGTGGGATTGACGTTGCGTTACAGGATAAAATGCTTGCGATATAGCTATACCGTCAAGACCCTTAATGGCTGCGTTACTGTTTTTTACGCTGAAATGGCCATTTTTTTTAAAAACTGTAACCCAAAACTCGTAATCTAGGTGTTTATTTTTTATTGTCAGAAAGACAAGGATAGATTAAAAACATTGGGTACATATCTAAGTTGATGCTTATTCAGTCTTACCTGGCTTTTGAAGTAATAAATGCAACCAGTAATATAAACTGTCAAAACCATTAACATTTAGAAATAATCTGAAATACTGTGTCATTAAAAAGTGCAGTTGCCTGTTGGACAATCCAAATGGCCAGCCAGCCTTTCAAAGATACTATTATTGCTGCCACATAAGCCATTCCCCATTCAAAAGAGATTTGTGCCCACCATCTATAAGTCTTAACATTCCAAATATAGTCTCTATTTAGTCAGAAACTTACTCTATTTGTGACTATCTACCAAGGTATTAAATTGCTTTTTATTTCCAATGGCATGGAAAGTCCACAAATCCATTCTAATTACTAGTGGGAATTCAACTCCTGTCCACCAGGAGTAAGCAAAGAATACCCCAGCAGAGCTGTTAAGTATCACTCCCACTTCCCATAACGCCCAGTCATTCTATGCTTCGTTCATATTCGAGGGGGTGTAAAGATGGTGTCTGAAGAAAATCAACTATTTAATCCTTTAATGGGTACTTTTCCCTGTAAGCAAGGATGTGGGCAATGCTGTGTCCATGTAAATCTCTTTAGTAAGGGTAATGTTGGCTTTTAGCAGTTGGAAGACGGCATGGTAGTCCTTGCTTACCTTCCAGTACTTATGCTACCCCTATAAAGAAAACCAGGGTTGGTTACTCTGTTTTTCTTATTTCTTCAGGTCCCTGTCAGTAGTCGGATGAGACTAACACACGTGGAGCTGCTGCGACTGCTCCACAGCAGAAGACCCTGGACTGTAAGTCCTTGCCTTTATATAACTTAGCAGGGCTCATCAAGGGACTGCTCAGAAGAGAGGTGACCGGGTGGCATCTTATTCCCTCAGACGGGGTCTGGAACTGTTGAATCATATCCTCATTATAGGATATTATATGTAAAAGAGCAGAATGTTTTAACTTGCCCTAATTTGTAGGAGACATGGAGCTCCTGTTTTATTATAGCAACAGCGATTTGAGTGACAGGGCTAACCGGATTCTCATATGAAGAGCGGGAGAGCAGCCTCAGAAAATCACATAGGATCCGGTGTTAATTAGCCCTCATTGCTAGATCTGGGGTCTTTTATTATATCCCTTACTAGGGATATCCTTTTAAGGATTAGACTACAGGTTTTTCCTTGTCAGGACCCGGGGTACATAGTCGCCTTAAAGGGACAGTCTAGTCAAAATTTTACTTTCATGATTCAGATAGGCCATGCAATTTTTTTATTTTTTTTTATATTTTTATTTATGAACCAAAACATATTTCAAAAAACAATGATGATACATAATACATTTGTTATTAAAAAAAATAAAAAAAACAATAAGACACAGTACGGCCTAATGGCCTTGCATAGTTTATACAATATTATGCTAATTCTGCTTAACATACATATTTGAGATTATGCTTAGTATTTTTCAAAATATTGAAATAACTACTTCATTTGTCTCTGAAAATGCCATGGGTTTTTTTTTTATTTTATTTTTCCCCCCGTTCCCTCCCTTTATCATTTCTAAAAAACAAACAAACAAACATATTTTACGCCGCGTAAGGCTGATTATCTTTCCATATTACACAGAGCAACCAATGGTAAATATTTACAATTTGCAGAATTTTGTCAATTTATTTCAACCAGAATAATTAAAAAAGAAAGAAAGAAAAAAAAAAAAAAAAAAAAGGAAACCATATTAACTAATCTCTTCCCCTCTCCGCAATTTCTACATCTACCAGACCCCCAGGAGAACTATTTCTGAATTTTTAAAAGGGAAAATTAAATAATCAATTTCGGTTTCCTGGAGTGATTTAATAAATGTTGCCCATTTGCTAAATTTTCTTTATGTCTGATTCCTTGTCAATATCTATGTCCTTTTGTTCTAGCATACATTGTTTTTTTTAAATAATTCCTGATTTCAGAAATTGTCGGGAGTGCTCTTGTTTTCCATTTTTTGCAAATCAGGTATTTAGTAGTTAAGATAGAGAGGGTTATTATTTTATCATTATCCTGATGGCTATTTTCCATCTTTAGGCGCAATATAATTTGATATAGTGATAAAGGAGTTATGTTAACTTTTAATGTAGTTTTTAACCAAAATTCTAATCTATTCCAAAATCTTCTGATCTTTGGGCAAGACCAGAACATATGAATCAGGTCTGCCGCCTGAAGGGAACACTTAGGACATTTATTGAATTGCTGGTTGTGTATTCTGAGGCCTTTCTCTGGAGTAAAGTATGTCCTATGAAGAAGCCTAATATGGGCCTCCCGCCAGGTGGCAGATATCGTAGAGGCAGCTACTTTGTTTATTGATAATTGTATAGTTTTCGAGTCAATATTAGTCTGGGATATTAATGAACTCCATTTTAATGCCATATTATCTAGTAAGGGAGTACCTTTACTTATATTAAGTATACTGTAACATGGGGTAATAGACATATGATCGTTTTTTGTCAGAGTTAGCCAGTTTTCCAGTTTACCTAGCGTCCAACAGTAACCTTGCTGTTTAATTAATTCCGCAGCAAAATGCCTTATTTGCAAATAAGCAAAAAAGTCTCTATTAGGGAGATTAAATTCTGTTTTAAGTTCCTCAAAGGACTTGATGCATTTTCTATCTTTATCTAATATACAGATTATTTTATCGAGGCCAGAGTTATGCCACTTATTAAAGATAATTGAATTTATACCTGCTTGAAACTGTGGATTCCCTATTATAGGAAGATGTTTCAAAACACTTCTGGGGATTAAGAGGGATTTAGTCAATTTACCCCATGCCTTAATCGGGATATATATAGTGCTAAGTCCTTTAATATTCGCAGGCAACTCCCGTGATAAAGAGTGAATCATAGCCACTGGGAGATAAGGCTTACAAATATTTAGTTCTAACTCATTGTTTAAAATATAATTTTTTGTGTATATCCAATCAGCTACTATGCGTGCCAGAAAGCTAAGGTTGTAGAATTTAATATTCGGTAATGCTAGACCTCCAAGATCTTTGGATATAGTGAGTTTAGCAAGGGATATCTTAGGTCTCTTACCCTGCCATATAAATTGACTAAGTGCAGCATTGATAAAGCGGATATCCTTTTCTAGTAAAAGCAATGGCACATTCTGAAGGATATATAGGAGTTTAGGGAGGAGGATCATTTTAAATAATTCTACTCGGCCAGAGACTGACAAAGGCAAATTCTGCCAAGATTTGAGTTTCTTCTTAATAGAAATTAATATGGGTGATATGTTAAGTTTGTATAAGTCCCCTAATTTAAGTGGAATGTGAATCCCTAGATACTTAAAAGAGTCTGTGACCACTCTAAATGGGATATTTAAGATGGAGCTATTATTTTTCCTCAGCCAGAGTATTTCAGATTTTAATTTATTTACCTTGTATCCCGAGAAGGAGCCAAAATGGTCAGTTATTTGAAGGATTTTTGGTATGTTTAGTTTTGTGTTAGATATGTAGATTAACAGATCATCAGCATATAAACCGATTTTTATCTGATAATCTCGGATCCTTATGCCCTCTAGGGATTCCCTTATCATAATAGCCAGCGGTTCGATGGCTATATCGAAAAGAAGCGGGGAGAGAGGGCAACCCTGACGCGTGCCTCTGTCTATCACAATTGGGGAGGAAACAGTGTCATTTACTATCAACCTTGTTTGGGAATGAGTATGCAAATTTTCCACAAATTTGGGAAGATTACCAACTATCCCAAACTTTGTTAAAGCTTTCAATGTATGATTAAAAACTACAGAGTCAAAAGCTTTCTCTGCATCAATTGACAAGACTGCCAGGTCAGGGAGGCCCTCTCTCCCTGTGGCAGAGGGGTGATGGTTCTGAATGTAATCCATTGTAACAAGAAGTTCTCTCATTTTTGCCGCCGAGTTACGCCCATTTAAAAAAACCAGCTTGATCTGTGTGTATTATTTTTGCTAAAATGGGTTGTAACCTGCTTGCAAGAATGGAGGACATAATTTTGTAGTCTGAGTTGAGCAAGGCAATTGGTCTATATGACTCTTTTTGCAATGGATCCTTCCCCTCTTTTAGGATCAGAGTTGTATATGATGATGAAAAGGAGGCCGAAATCGGATTACCGTCAACATAAATCTTGTTATAGAGATTATTCAGGTAAGGTGTTATTTCTGCTGACAAGATTTTGTAAAATTCATTTGGCAGCCCATCAGGGCCTGGGGCTTTATTAGAGGAGAGTTTGAGAATTTCTCTCTCTATCTCTTCCCTTAAGATGGGGGAGTTAAGATTAACGATTTCCTCGGCTGTTACTGTAGGAATTGTAATTTTACTCCAAAACTCAGCAGCCCTTTCCCCATCATAGCCTTTACAGGCATAAAGATCCTGATAATATTCTAAGAATATGTCGGAAATTTCCTTCGGGTCTAAGATTTGCTTCCCCTTATTTTGAAGTTCTTCAATAGTTGGTTTCTTTCCCTCATTTTTGACTAATCTAGCTAACATTTTTCCAGATTTGTTGCCAAATTTATATAATTTGGCTTGAAATCTGAGTTCTTTGTGTGTTTCCTGAGACAGTATAAAAGAGTCTCTAGCGCTTTTGGCACAAATATATTTTGCCCAATTTAAGGGATTTTTTTCCAAAAGAAAGTGGTTATATGAGTTAATCAATGTATTATTGATTTCTTTTTCTCTTACCTTCAGCTTTTTAGTTAAAGTAGCAACATAAGTGGTGATTTCGCCTCTTAGTACCGTTTTGGCTGCCTCCCAGAATATATCTGGGCGCCCTACGAAGTCGCTGTTGTTATTAGCATAATTTTTAAATTTATTCCTGATCCGTTCCTTAAATTTGAAGTCCGTCGCTAAGTAATAAGGGAAGAAAAAACGAGAGAATTTGGGTTTTGGATGGCCCAGATGAATTACGAGAAAGATAGGCCCGTGATCGGAAAGAAAGATCGGCATTATTCCTGCTCTTACATTTGTTAAAGATAGACGTTCATCCGTTAGAAATAGGTCGATCCTAGAAAGAGTTTTATGGGCTTTGGAGAGACAAGTGTAATCCTGTGTGTCAGGATTTTTAATTCTCCAGATATCCCGGACTGCCAGGTTTTGCTTAATTTTGTTAAAGATTTTTGTATCTAAGTTATCTTTCTTTTGTTTTATTTGCATGGGATTTCTCCTGAGCCTATCTATGGGAGATTGTGGTGCCATGTTGAAATCTCCTCCTAGGATCAAATACCCTTCAGAAATTAATAAGAGTTTGGACTGTATGGTGTTCCAAAAGTTCGGGTCAGAAACATTTGGACCATATATATTACAAAGTGTGTATGTCAATTGGGCTGCCTTAAATTTCATGAGGATATATCTCCCCTCCGAGTCTGCCTCAGAACACAAAATTTCCACTCGTGATTTCTTCCCTATTAAAACGGCTACACCTCTCTTTTTCCTAATACTTGGTGCTACAATAACATCTTTAACCCATTGGGCTTTTAACTTTAGAGATTCTTCCAGATTTAAATGAGTTTCTTGTATAAGAGCAATATCCACCTGGGTTCTGCATAGATGAGAAAGTATTGCTTTACGTTTAATGGGGGTCGAGATGCCTCCCACGTTCCAGGATACTATTTTTAGATTATTTGCCTTTTGCGTCATTTACTAGAGGAACGGAGAGGGGGAGAGAGAGGAAGAGAGAAAAAAAAGGGATAACATATATAAATGATTTAGAGATTTACCATCGAAACTTCCCCCAACCCCAGGGGATTCCCCATCCATAGGCCTTATTCTATTTTTATGACACAGGATCATCATCTGTCTAAGATCACTGGTCCAGTGTTTTAAAGAAATCTGCAGCCATTTGAGCATCTTCAAATAAATGTGTTGTGCCATTAGCTTCAACTCTAAGTTTAGAGGGGTATATTAGAGTGGCACGGTACCAATTTTGTATGAGCTTTGTACAGATCGGGGCTAACTCTCTTCTCTTAGAGGCTGTATGTGCCGAGAAGTCTTGAAAAATCAGGATTCTAGCTTTGTCTATGATGACTGGCTGATTTTTACGGTAGGACTGCAGTAACATGTTTTTGTCTTGGAAGTTGAGTAGTCTCGCAATAACAGGTCTAGGGCGATTCTTATCTCTGTTGTCTAAACGAGGAGGACCCATTCTGTGCGCTCTTTCCACTAGAATCGGATGATAGGTTGGAGGAATATTTAGGGCCTTAGTAAGTGTATCTGATATAAAACGACATAGGTCATCATATTGTTTGTCCTCAGGAAGGCCAATTATTTGAATATTATTTCTTCTAGATCGATTTTCCAAATCCTCCAACCTATCATGGACTCCCCTGAAGTTAATCTTTAAGGTCTCAAGTTTAGAGTTATGTGTTGTTGTTGAGTCCTCCAAGTCTGACACTCGTTGCTCTACCTCCTGTAATCTGTTGGAGAACTGTCTTATCTCCTGAGTTAACAGAGATATATCTTGTTTAATTTCTGCCCTTAGCATATCAAATTTAGGTGTGAGGGCTTCGGAGATGCTAGTAACTAGGCTTTGTATATTGGTAGACTCAGGTATAGATGCCATATGGGTAGTAGTTGATTCAGTGAAGGGGTCTTGAGTATTCTTAGTTTTCCTGTCTCTATTTCTAGCTGCCATATTTGGTGAAGGTGTCTTAGAGGTATTAGAAAGAAATTTGTCCATGTGTACTGTATCTATTTGAGGGGTTGAAAAGGGGGGGACGTGTAAGTGAATTGTTTATCGGTGAAGTGAAAAGAGAAAAAAAATTTTTTTTCAAAAAAGGGCAGTGAACAATTGAGAGGAGTAAAGGTGCGTTTGTATGTTAAAGGAGTTTAAATCATGAGATGTGAAGGACGTGGTTGTGAGAATGTGTCAGTGTAGGGTGACAAAAGGGTGTAAGGTATAGTTGTTAAAAAAAAAAAAAAAAAGTAATTATTTTTGTGAGAAGGAAAAAGGAAGTGTTTTATTTTTAGTTAACTTCCCCTATTACTAGCTGTTATGCTGTGCTATAAAGTGAATATTTTGTGATAATTCTGTTTGCAGGTATAGACGTGGAAATTATACTGTTAGACTTGTTAAGGAGGGAAACGAGACAGGAAAGAATACTAAATAAATTTAAAGTATTAAATGTTTCTAGTGTCAGCTCATATGTGTGGGAAAAAAATTAACCAAAGATTAACAAATGGAATGAAAAGAGGTATTTCACCTGTTAATTTTCCCTGTTAGAATATTACTGACGTTGTACTCAGATATATATAACACATCTATAAAACAAGAAAGTTTGCTTTTCAGGGTTTTGTTTGTAGGTAGCTAAAATGGTAAGGAATCTCTACATTATCACATCTCTTCTTTCATTCTTTTGTTCTTCAGCAATGTATTTACTGTGATTATATGATTTCACCTGAGCAATGGATATACTTTTTAAATAAGCCTTTAGTTTTGTCATGAATAACACATCAGTTTTCTTTTACACCGGGGGCTGTCTAAGGCTGTTTACAACCAATGCCTACTGACTCCACCAGTTCAATTTCACTATGAATTATTACAGCGGGTGGAAAATAATTATATGCAAAAGCTTCCTTAAGATAAATACAGAAGATTTTGTGTCCAGCAATAATTGTAATAATTTTTTAAGGGCTTCTAGAATTTATGAAGCCTCAGTTTAGGACAGAAGCAAGTAAATACAAAGGGGCAAGGATAGTTATAACTTTTGCCCCTATATCTTTGCAAGTATCTTTTTATAACAAGCTTATGTTAAGCCATATCCCACACAGCGCCACCCAATTTCAGTTAGTTTGAGTTACTTAGTTTACTTTAATTTAACTAAGCAATTTTATCTAACTCGAAGATTTGTTTGATAGCTGATAGTTATTTAACGTGAGTAGGCAACATTCTTAATTCATGTATGTGGCATTAATTTTCTTATCCCCAACTGGAGAGAAAAAGAAAAAAAGATATAACTAGAAACTGAAAGCAGCCCAGTTAGCAAGTAGATAAGTGAAAGGAGCATTAGTATCAAGCTGCTGACAATTAAATGGTTATAAGTAAACAGTATTTTTAAAGCAGATTCAGGTCAGAAAAAAAAGAAAAAGTCTGATGTTCCAAAAAAAAAAAAAAAAAAAAAAAGAAGAAATAACAAGATGAAGTTATGTCTCTTTGTTTAAACTCGGCCGTGCTTGCTCCAGAGGGCCATGTTGAAAGAATAATTATTTAATAATTATTGCTCTATCCCAGTACACCCATCAAAGTTTGCCCAATTTATATAAAAAGTGAAACACTGTTCCAAGTGGGGAGGGCGGTGGGGGGTAGTAAGTAGTAAAGCAATTTTAAACGTTACCCGTTGTTGTCTGTAAATGTAGCTTGAAGACTGCAGGACTTTTCTCCAGGGCGATCCCCCTCACGCAGCACCGGTGGGAGGGGGAGCGCTTTTACACACGGGCCTCACCTGCGGGGAACAGAAACAGCCGGCTATCTTGTGTTCAGACCGGTGTTGGAGAGCGAGAGGCCAATCCAAAGTCCAGAAGATAGGAACAGCGGTCCGTGCCCCTCACGCAGCACCGGTGGGAGGGGACACCCGGACCCGATGCAGCAAACCACACAGCCGTCCGCCTCTCCACACCCTTCACCGCAGGCAAGCAAAGCCAAAAGTAGCCGGGAAGTGTCCAGCAGGAAAAATTCACCACCGCGGGAGGCCCAACAGGAAATCAGAGTCCGGTCTCCATAGGGTCCGCAAAAGCCGGTGCAGACAAACAACGGGCAGGCTCCCACTTCAAACCCCGCGAACA
Source organism: Bombina bombina (assembly GCF_027579735.1). NCBI lineage: Eukaryota > Metazoa > Chordata > Amphibia > Anura > Bombinatoridae > Bombina > Bombina bombina. The sequence goes on along the minus strand of NC_069503.1, from coordinate 170,497,388 downwards.
CCGCCAGATCAGTCACAGGGAGACTTTAATCAGGTAAGTCTTCTGAGGTTGGGAACTGATAACCTCTGTCCTTGTGTGTTTGCAATAGCAAGTTTATGCGAGGAGACAAAAGAAAAAATAAATCTTCCAGTTTGGGGACCAGGAGAGAGAAGAATAGTCTCTTAAAGGTGTACAGTATATAGAGATAAGGACCTATAAATGCTGCAGAATGCAGCTCAGTGCATAGTCGTGGCACTGCTGTGGTTCCAGGAGCGGTGAAACAGCTAAGTAGGCCACCCTGGGTCTGAGGGTTTGGGCGCGAGGGTTTCGCCAATAGCCTAATGTGGAGGTAATGCTTAGACAGGTGCTGCAGCAGCCCTACACCTGAGCTCCTCCCCCGGAGTCCACCTCCTAGGGTATGCCCACTAGGGCATGCAATTTTAAACAACTTTCCAATTTACTTCTATTATCTAATTTGCTCAATTCTTTAGATATCCTTTGTTGAAGAAATAGCAATGCACATGTGTGAGCCAATCACACAAGGCCTTTATGTGCAGCAACCAATCAGCAGCTACTGAGCATATCTAGATATGCTTTTCAGCAAGTGATATCAAGAGAATGAAGCAAATTAGATAATAGAAGTAAATTAAAAAGTTTTTTAAAATGACATGCTCTTTCTAAATCACAAAAGAAAAAAAATTGGGTTCATGTCCCTTTTAATCCTCAAAGATAGTATTCGCTCAGCTGTATTTTAGTATACCCCCAGTGGGGGATGACTTATGAGAGCGTATCGGTTCTCTTTTAAAGCCGTTAGTATCGTGCTTGCTTATGCCTATATAGGCTTTTCTGTGTAATGTCGGCATCTCCATCTACAGTATAACAGGAGACTTCTGCAGCCTGCAGTTTTTTCAGTTGGCCTTTTTTTATAGAGGGGATCATAGACAATTATACTGTATATGGCTATACACATTACTTATGCACCATTCCTGCCTCTTACGGCAGCTCACTTGTGTGGGCAAGTTCTCAAAATAGGGTTGTCATTAGGATCCTATTATGTTTAGTGTTCCACAGTTGTTTATTTTCTTAGTGACTGTACCTTCAGGTGTCATCTAATTAGTTAGGCCAATAATATTCTCTTTTCATAATGGAAAGATTTTGGCTAAGATAATTTTCTTTTGGTTATGTCCAACGTAAGATCTTATCTTCCTTAGTGACTTGAGGATAGCTTCCCTGCTTTGCGTGTAGGAGGTCATGGGCATGCTTATTTCCATTCCGTCATTTATGTTCTGGTGATCTTAGGTCACTAATACGTTTATTTTATGTATTTGGGCTTTTAGATATATTCTCATAGTAAAGATATATTCTGCCCAGGCCTGTTGCATCAGGTTTTGATCCTATGTCAAAGCACAATCTTATTTATGTTGTTGAGACATTTATATTGTCATCCTCAGACTTTGGATGTATTCAGCTTTATTACTATAAGGTTTCTTATAGTAAGGAGGTCCCTTCTAAGGACTTTTTCAATATATATTGTACAATGTTCAATCTCTTTTTTGGACTCTTTATTCCTTTTGCTCGTTTCCATTTAAGAAAATGGAACGGAGACCATTCAGATCTCTCACAGAGGATAGTTCTAGATCCCTTAACAAAAAACTCTCTATCTTGGGGGATCTTCTGTCTCAGGGTACATGCTTCCTGAGACCATCCTGGGTGATTGTGACCACAGATGCCAGCCTGTCGGGCTGGGGAGCTGTTTGGGTTTCCTTAAAGGATCAGGGTCTTTGGACTCGAGGAGTCTTCTCACCCCATAATCATCCTAGAGTTGAGAGCAATCTTCAATGCTTTATCAGCCTGGCCTCATTTAAGTTTAGTCTGGTTTATCCAATTTAATGGTCATCTTCTCCTCAGTGGCATTCATAAACCAACAAGGAGTTCATTAACTATGAAGGCGGTGTCTCGCATTCTCCAGTGGGGATTTTTTTCGATTGTCTCTGCTCTGCCATCCATATTCCAGGGGTGGCCAGCTGGGAAGTGTATTTTCTGAGCAGGCAGTTCTTCGTCCCGGGCAGTGGGCTCTCCATCCGGAAGTATTCTCAATGATAATCCTCAGGTGGGGGGTTTCGGAGTCGGATCTATTGGCGTCTCGTCTAAACGCCAAGCTTCCAGGTTTGGGTCTAGATCAAGAGATCCACAAGCTGCGGGGGCGGAACTTGGCCATGCAGGAACATGGTAGCTTGGTAAGCTAGCTCCGTAGCTGTTATTTCCAAATCGGCCATAACAAGGTACTCCCAACTTAAATTATATGCTCGAAGGCACAGCAGAATATACCCTCATCACGCTGAGCTGCACAGCCGGATCTGTCGACAACAGAGAAGTCAATGTCGGAGCTCCGTGATGTTGAGGCCTACCTGAAAAACCATGTGATCTCTAACTACGCACTTTAGAGCAGAAGACATCACGGCAAGTAACCAGATCACTGCCGACACACAGCAGCCGTAAATCTCCAGCCTTTACAGTTGGCTAACAGAGGATTCTACAACCATGAGACGGCCAGACATGGATCTATAACAATGCTATAAGCGCTTAAGATGCAATGCCACCTGCAAGTAAACAAACCTAAAAACAAAAACATCACACTGCAGTCCCTACGATGAACAGATAACCTTCTACATCACATATGAGGGAATACATATAGCATATAAAAGGAGAGTGCAATCTAATGAAAGGAACCACCGCCTAATTATTTTTACTAACAACTGAGAGACTTAAAACCTATATAGACAGTTATATGTGGAGTACAACGCATAAGACACAGATGTATTATTAAATAAAAAGAGAGAAGCGCTCCACCTGGGAACAAACAGTAGCATAATAGCCTGTTTTATGGCTAATTACCACCCAAGAAGCAGCCTCTTTTTGCTCAACATGTGCCTTTCACAGAGAGGAACTTTCCTGAAGCATATCAGTCTGACCCTGACTTCACAGTACAGTCCAGCCCCGAAATTCCAGGCAATCCCTCTCTGAACAAGAGACACAGCAAAACCCCAGACGTACGTTTCGACCTATTGTGGGCCTTGTCAGTGAGGTGCAGCCATATCCCTCTAAGCACACTGAGCAATGGGTCCACGTCTGGATTCCCGCATCACACTAAGGGAGACTTCCCTAAGTGTCATAATTTGCATAAATAAAAAGAGAGAAGCGCTCAACCTGGGAACGAACAGTAGCATAATAGCTTGTTCTATGGCTAGTTACCACCCAAGAAGCCGCCTTTTTTTTGCTCAACATGTGCCTTTCACAGAGAGGAACTTTCCTGAAGCATATCAGTCTGACCCTGACTTCACAGTACAGTCCAGCCCCGAAATACCAGGCAATCCCTCTCTGAACGAGAGACACAGCAAAACCCCAGACGTATGTTTCGGCCTATTGTGGGCCTCGTCAGTGAGGTGCAGCCATATCCCTCTAAGCACACTGAGCAACGGGTCCACATCTGGATTCCCGCATCACACTTAGGGAGACTTCCCTAAGTGTCATAGTTTGCATAAATAAAAAGAGAGAAGCGCTCAACCTGGGAACGAACAGTAGCATAATAGCTTGTTCTATGGCTAGTTACCACCCAAGAAGCAGCCTCTTTTTGCTCAACATGTGCCTTTCACAGAGAGGAAGTTTCCTGAAGCATATCAGTCTGACTTCACAGTACAGTCCAGCCCCGAAATACCAGGCAATCCCTCTCCGAACGAGAGACATAGCAAAACCCCAGAGGCTGCTTCTTGGGTGGTGACTAGCCATAGAACAAGCTATTATGCTATTGTTCGTTCCCAGGTTAAGCGCTTCTCTCTTTTTATTTATGCAAATTATGACACTTAGGGAAGTCTCCCTAAGTGTGATGCGGGAATCCAGACATGGACCCGTTGCTCAGTGTGCCTAGAAGGATATGGCTGCACCTCACTGACGAGGCCCACAATAGGCCGAAACGTACGTCTGGGGTTTTGCTGTTTCTCTCGTTCAGAAAGAGATTGCCTGGTATTTCGGGGCTGGACTGTACAGTGAAGTCTGGATCAGACTGATATGCTTCAGGAAAGTTCTTCTCTGTGAAAGGCACATGTTGAGCAAAAAGAGGCTGCTTCTTGGGTGGTGACTAGCCATAGAACAAGCTATTATGCTATTGTTCGTTCCCAGGTTAAGTGCTTCTCTCTTTTTTTTTTTTTTTTGAAACAGATAATTTTTATAAAAGCCAACAGCAAAAGTGTACAAAATAAAAATCGGCGTATCAAGTCAGCCTGCATAAATGTTGTTTGTTTTTTTTTGGGGGGGGGGGGGGGGGGAGAAGATGTATCAGCGGTGCAGCAATTACATTAACATACTGAAATGGATAAGCTTTATTAACCTGAACGAAAACAAACACTCTTCAGGCAAATATAAACTAGCTAGGATGCCATCAGGAAGTTGACTGGTATACGTAAGAGGAGGATGTACTGTTAAAGGCACACTGACATCCTCTAATATAGGGGTCAACAACTTTGGCAACCATGACAATCCTGACTGCCCCTTCAAAAATCGAAGACATTAAACATCCGTTTTACAGTTAGCGTTTTCTTTTTTATAACAAATCAATATTTAAAAAACAGAAGCATCAATTTGTACTTTGAATATATACTACAACTGGTACACAAATGCCAAGACTTTAAATCAACTGTGTTAAAAATCATTTATAAATTTAAGATGGGAAAATATAAAATGAAAAATAACCCTCGTAATATATCTATATTTAACCTGACAAAACAAAATAATTAGTACTAAATATGCACCAGAAAAATTTATTTTATGCAGAACAAAGTAAAATTGCACATTTATAACAATGAGGAAAAACTGAATCTTGAATTAAAACAGAATTGCTATATGTTCACCAGACGAGATCTAAAAAAAACATTCAATTACAACTTAGCATAATTGTTAGCCGTCTCAGGCAGCCATGGGGTCTGAAGTAAAATATTCCACATGAGCAACACATTACGCTTCTTGCATTTTTTCCACTCCTGCTTCCTGTATTTCTTTCTCTTCTTGTGGTACCTGATCATTAGCCTCAGTTTCCTTTTCTTCAAATGGATTTTCACCCTTCAAATACTGTTCACATCGTGATTTTATACCAGGATTTCTCATCATTCTTTGAGCAGTCAAAACGCTATTTTTTTTTTATTTGTTCCTTCAAAGTCTCTTTGTTACTTATATGCCCAACAGATTTTAGATGCAGCTGAACAGAAAAATGTAGAGCAGGAATATATACATCGCATGCACTGCAGTGCACAGTATCAGACTTCACCATGTGATCATCTGGGGCTGCATCATCCAGTAAATTTGGTTCAGAAAGTCCTTTAACTACCCCACTCTGCGTCTTAAAAGATGCTATTTTTCTGTACTTGTTTACCAAATTTTCATGCAGAAATTCAACCACAGCTTTTTCAAGCACACCTTGCTTCTGTATGTAATCCAACATTTCCTTGTGCCAATCACTCTCAAAATGTTCTTCAATAGCCTTATGGTCATATGATCGGAATTTACAAAGTGTACATAAGTAAGGCTTCCATTCATTGGTCCCATTTTTCTCTATGTTCTTGTCTCGCCGACGTCGTTTCTGTTCATTAACTTTATCATCGTCATTGGCTGTCCGATTTTTTTTGGCAGCTGGGCTTGCCCCAGGAGTAGTCTGCTTTCTTTTCTTCATAGGCATTCCAGGAGATGCAGGTGTCTGTCCAATCTTTCTCTTTCCTCCTCTAGTATTAACAAAGCCACCTCTGCCTCTGCCACGTCCTCTTGTTTGTTGCTGTCCTCTGGCGTACGGCTGTCCTCTTGTTTGTGGCTGTCCCCTGATGCGCAGCTGTCCTCTTGTTTGTGGCTGTCCCCTGGCACGCTGCTGTCCCCTGGCGCGCAGCTGTCCCCTGGTGGAAGCAATGCGTCTACCACGATTCCCACTGTCATAAGCATGCATGCCTCTCCCCTGAAAGCCAGCTGATGGATCATTCTGATAGAGTAAAGCCAATCTGTTGAAGTGGCTCTCTCTTAATCTTTCTAATCGTTCAGCTTCGTATAATTGTTTCCAGCTAGATCCATTCTCATTTCTGTCGTCTAATGAGAGAAATCTGTCCCGATACAGGTTTGCATATCGATCCTCAATAGAATCTTCAAAGACCCTTTCTTTAGGTTCGCTATAACCAGATCTAAAAGGCCCTCTCCCACCCTGAGAAAGTCTGGGTTCATAGGAGACAGACCTTTCACTGTCACGTTCCCTCATAAACGACGGGCTTGCCAAGCTGTCCGAACCCCTTGCTTCATATGCTTGGTTTCTGTAGTCGTGATCCATAGCGATGAGTTCTCGTTGCAGAAAACAGAGTAGACCGTCCTTTACTTAACGACAAAAGCAACAACAGCCGCTACCACCGCACGATGCTTCTGTACTCTCGGTAGAGCCGGGGCCTAATCGCTTCTCTCTTTTTATTTATACAGATGTATTATTAACCTTCATAATATCTCCTTTAACTACTAATTCTCAGACAACAGGTAGACAAGAAATTTGTACTTAACAGGGAGAGGCTCTATTATTTCAAAAAAAATACTCCTTATTTACTGAGGTAGTGGAAAAGAATACCCAATATACTTTGAGAGGCAGACTTGTGAAACTTTTATGAAACGGCCCTTATAATTAAGGTCAGAAAGACCACATGGCTAATAGAAGGCCTAACAAGGCTGACAAAGGCGGCAAACAAAATTTACAAACCTCTAACCTAACCACATTCTTCGCTCCTTAAGAAAATAAGGACATAAGATAAATCACAAATGTCAAAAGAAGACAATATAGATCAACAGCAAACCTCTCTTGCTACACCTGCCTCTCAAGAGCAGTTACCACACATTCAAAACATCATTGAAAAACTTTTTTCAAAATCCGACATAGCAGATCTTAAAACATTCATAAATTTGGAACTATCAGCAGTGAGAGGATATAAATGACTAAGGGTCAAGAATTGTAGACCTAGACGAGGGACAAGAAACACTAAACACGCTAGTCTCTTCAGCAGAATCAGGCCTAGCACAACATGCATCCTCTTTAAACTTTACAGGAGAAAGTGGAAGACCTCGAGAACAGAGGCAGAAGAAATAATTTAAGGATTAGAGGGATACCGAAGGACATAACCCCAGATAAGCTCCTGTCGTACCTAATCAACATGTTCAACAATATAACACAATCTACTCATTTTTGCAGACATTTCTATTGAATGGGCACACAGGGCCCTAAGACCTGCTCCACCAAGAGATGTGATAGTAAGATTACTGCATTATAGAGATAAAGAACACATCTGGACAGCTGCAAGATATTCCCAGTCTCTCAAATATCAAGAGCATGACCTTCAAATCTATCCCATTTAGCTTAAAGGGACAGTCTACCATAGAATTGTTATTGTTTTAAAAGATAGATAATCCCTTTATTACCCATTCCCCAGTTTTGCATAACCAACGCAGTTATATTAATATACTTTTTACCTCTGTGATTACCTTGTATCTAAGCATCTTCTGACAGCCCCCTGATCACATGACTGTGACTGTGTATTATCTATTGTCTTAAATTTAGCATTGTTTTGTGCTAGATCTTAAATAACCCCCTGTGCCTGAACACAGTGTTATTTATATGGCCCACGTGTACTTTCTGTCTCTTTATGTTGAAAAGAGATTTAAAAAGCATGTGATAAGAGGCAGCCCTCAAAGGCTTAGAAATTAGCATATGAGCCTACCTATGTTTAGTTTAAACTAAGAATACCAAGAGAAAAAAGCAAATTTGATGATAAAAGTAAATTGGAAAGTTGATTAAAATTAAAAGTCCTATCTGAATAATGAAAGTTTAATTTATACTAGACTGTCCCTTTAATCATATCACATGCTGGACAACAATTTATTTATAAGGACATATCGGATTTGGGAACATTATCAAAAGGTTTAAATATCAACATTACTCCACCTCCAAGTTATGTTGAAAATGGATCTAATGTTTATCTCAATCGACCACCACCTCAACCCAAAGATCAAAGAACAAGATGGTCAACAGTACAGAATAAAAGGAAAGAATTATCTTCTACTACACATGAGACAACCTGAGACAACTTGCCAGTGCAATCAACTATATCAGATGAGTATAAGAGAAATGTTGTTTACATAGCTGAACTTTGTTTCCCTTAAATGTACTTTCAGGCATTGTAAATCTGATTAAGGTGGAAAACAATGGACCTTAATCAGAGTCAACTTAGCCCACCCCAAGCTTCTAATAATAATTTTTTACTCTACACTCACAGAGACAAACGCAAAGATGGAAGGACTAAACTCCCATGATGTTTCCTATCATGAGGACTAAACTAGATTGCAAGAAAGTTTTATTATGTTGTGAAGTTATAATTTTTGATATGTTCAGAGTTCATAGAATAATTATATTTAGCAACAGCTAGTTTCACTTGAACAGGTGATATTCCTTACCTTATAATCATATTCCCCAACTTTACTTGCAGGGGACTTGTTAATTCAATTTAATTTTTCTTTTATTTTCTACATTAGGGGTACTATATTGCTTCATTTGTTTAATTTTTCAGAGATAGTTTGAAACAGCTTCCTCTTGCTATTATTGATATATGATGGAAAATATCAACTTTTTCACAATTATGTTTGTTATTGTTATTTGATATCTATAGTGACTGGAATGTACTAATATTTCAATGCTCTCACAATGTTTTAACTGGTTTTGATACCCAACTCCATACTTCAGGCATCTTTATTATTATAAACACGACCAATCATTAAGAATCCTTGCAATTAACTCCAAAGGCCTTAACTCCCCTAGGAAACGCTCCACTGTATTATTTGACATCAAAAGGAAACCCATTTCCTTAAAGGCAAAGAACCTAAGACCTTTACGTTTAAATATGGCACCAGCTATTATGCATCACACCCAAAGCGTAAAAATTCAAGGAGTTGGCGTTCTAATTAAAGCTGGAATACCTTTCCAAGAACTCAAAATTATAAGGGATGGAGAGGGAAGATATAGTAGTCAAAGGCCTATTATACGGCCGCCCAATCACAATTATATCCTTTTATGCACCACAAATAAAGCAACACATATTTATCAAAAAAATATCTAATATTATACTGGAACACCAAAAAGGCACACCCATTATGGGAGGTGACCTAAATATACCACTACACCCTGACTTAGATTGCTCATCCAGACACTCCTCTACACCAACATCAGTGATAACTAAAACTAACTCCCTGCTGAAACAAATTACTGTCAAAGACATTTGGAGAACTTTACACCCAATCAAAAGAGACTATACCTTTTATTCTTATCCACACAAATTATATACAAGAATAGATTATGTATTTCCGTACATTACAGGAATGGGTTTGTTTGAGGCGGCGGGTATATCTTCAGTCTCATGGTCTGATCATGCATTATTAGTACACTCCACTTTCAAGTGGCCTACCAAACCTATTACGAATTATATATGGAGACTTGATGACAGGATGCTAGCTGACCCAGACATACAGCAAAAAGTATCAGAGCGCATCACAGAATACTTTCAAATAAATAATGCACAAAACATTCCCACAAAACAATTGGGAAGCACATAAATGTGTCTTGAGAGGGGATCTAATAGCACATAAAGCAAGATTAAACAAAATCAGAAGAGAAAAAACAACAGAACTAATCAAAGATATAGATAGCATAAAACAACAACACAAATCTAATCCCAAGGACACTAACCTCTTAGACATGCTTTCTAAAAGACGCCTTGAACTAGCGTCCATACTTAACAAAGAATTCAGACGTCAAAACGTATTCCTTAAACAACAAAATTATGAGCTCCATAGCAAACCAAACAGATCTTTAGCCAGATACCTAAGGAAAAAAAAAACAAATCAACCTAAATACTCCAAATTAAAGATAAAGGTAACCGGGGTGCGGAGCTAGCCACAGAGGAGACCAGACGCACATCTCATGAGCTCCTGTGATGATAATCTACATTTAGCCTAACGGAGACCATAATTTATGTTCCCTAACTAATTTAGTGGTTTATACATGTGCAGAGGGTCGGCAACTCTTCCCTATACAGCTTGATGAAACTTCACATGTGTCCTACAACCACTCTTAAGAACTGCGCTGTCTGGCTTGCCCACGAGGCTGCAGGGACTGCCTGATTTCTAATTATATCGGCATTTACACTACATCCCTTCTTGCTTAAGCAAATATGGTAGTTACTTATGAGCAGATCCTCATATCTCTAGCCAAACTTGGGGAGAAGATGGATAGCTGTTTTCTGGATTTGCGGCTGGTAGCAGGAGACCAGCTTAAAGGGAATGCTAGCTCAATATCTAAAATGGCGGATAGCAAAGATTTCCCGGAGTTACCCCAGTTCAATTCAAGGGCAATACCCTTAGTGCTTGCAACACCACAGTCTCACAAGGAGTCTCTTCTACAGGTCAGTTCCCTATGTGCCGCGACAGATCTCACAGTACAGAGTGGATGCGTTCTGTTGGCGCAACCTGATGAATGTTCCTATCTCGGAACTGAAGCTCCACACGCCGTTACTCCACCGTCTAGAGCTTGTTATCCCTATATGAGGAGCGGATCTCTTGACATCGCACTGACTAGGGCAACTAAGGAGGTTAGTGCCGATGCTTGCGGCTCTCTATGGTACACGGAGACAGACGGAACTATGTGGTCGCAGCCTTCTGCAACCACGCACACTCAGGATTTCTGTAAGTCTGACCTGACGAAGCTGCCATCTTGTTGCTGGACACTCAAAAATACTGTCGGAGTGGGCTGAAGATATTGAGGGCCCTAACAAAAGTGTTAGCAAGTCCCTAGTAATCAGACTAACGTTTTTACTTATTTCCAATGACTATGTGTTATTTCAGCTACTGAATCCAACGCTGAGCTTTTGATATCAGGGCACATTAATGAGAACCGTATTGTTTGAAAAAAGTGCCCAACCTGTTATACCTCGTATCAGTTTAATATATACATTGCTAATAGCACACTTGCTTACTATATCTGCTCTTAGTTAAATGTTCCCTGTCATTGTGCAATATTTAAATATGTTTTAAGGACCTTTCTGTAAAAATGATAAGGTTCAGTTACAAATGTTTATACTAATTTCTATGCATAGCTAATTTGTCCCAGCTACACATACCCCCTAGAGACGTATTGATAGCGCAATTAGCAATACCTGGACAATGGAACTATAGTTCTCCCTTTCGAACATAGCTTTGCTTTATATGAATATCGCCTGACCTGCTCGCAAGCTACTTTTGCATCATTATATACATCACTATAGACTATTTATCTATAAATATCCTACACATGTTAAGATAAGTTTAGGAGTGGGTTTTTATAGTTTTTCCTTGCTGTACTGAGGGGCATACTTAATGATGGTATGGAGGTCTCTTTATGGGGTACTCGTTACAGATTTAGTGACTTTCCTTGTAAATGAGAAGCGACAGGTCATGTCTACAGGGTAAAACTGTATTATTATTTGTAAGCCCAGAGCGTCCCTATTTGATCTTCATGGCTCTCCCATATGTCCCCACTTTCAGATAAGTTTAAAATATTTAATATCTTTGCCAGGCTTGTCATGTTGTTTAGTTATATGTTTTCTTTTTGCTCTTACTACCCAGTCCGCTTGTATTGCTTTTCTGTTTACAGGAGTGTATCTTGAGGTCTAAGGAATGGCCATTTAGAATAGAACAGGCTTTAATGTTTTCAAATATTGCTTTAGATTATAGATTAGTTGTGGTAAGTGTACATTTCTAATACGGCCAGAGGTGTAGGACAAGAACAGTTATTATGCATATTACAAATTAGGTACACCTGCTCTATTTGTCCCACATGTTAGTTATAATGGTAGAATAGACCCCCTATACATGTGTCCGCTCCTATGAGCTTACTAATTACTATACTCCCCTAGAACCATCTTGTATGAGTCTCCCTTCCCAAAGTAGGTTAAGAGTCACACATTAGACTCAGAAATACGCCTCATGTGTCCTAATTGGTGGTTATGTAGCTTCTTAAACGCATATAGAACCTAAGCATAGGGTCAGTGAGAATAGGCTAGAGAGGACTCTGGTACTTCCTCAAAAACCTTAAAGCAACTTGTATTTCTTCACTGTCAGGCAAGGGTTCATTTTTATTTGAGGTTACTGACTAGGTGTTTCTCTGTCCTTTAGAGTTTGACATTTTAATTACAGTATATATTCCTTACCTACTACCGATTGGATCATGAATAGCAGTCACATGCCAGTACAAAGGCAAAACATGTTACAAACTACCCTAACTGCAGCCATATTCCTAATACCTAGTTTAGCTCATTAGAAGGTTACACTTCTGAGGGTTGTATAGCCTCCTATATACTGATTCAAAATGGTTCTCTTACAGACATGTATATCTTTCTTGGGAAGTTACCCTTATTTTTGTACCTACCTAAGTTAGGATTTACGCACAATGTAAATAGATGACAAGTTTATTCTGTAGAGTGCATTATAGTTCTGAGTCCTCAGCATATTCCCGTACATGGTATGCTAACTAGCTCCGCCCTCCCACCCCTCCCACCCCCCCTATTATATTTTGAGCGGCTCTCGCCCGCTGCATCCCCTCTCCCTATAAAACCTATTGAGCTTCCTCCTCCCCAGCCTTAACCTTTCATGTTTAGATATCCAAACCTCTTCGTATATAGCTGGGAGAGGACCATTTTAGCTTATGTTACCTTTCAGACGCTCTATAACAAAACTGAAGTCTTTTCTATGAGTCAGCCCACATTTTATTGTAATGTTTAAGACAATTGAATACGCTGTATTACTAATTATGTTATGTCTACATTGTTCTGTTTACGTTTTGGGGCATACCCTATATTTTGTATCTGTATATGACTTCAATAAAAAATTATTTAAAAAAAAAAAAAAAAGATAAAGGTAACCAAACACACCAATCATCTCACGCAATAGCCAGTACGTTTCAAACTTACTACAAAGACCTTTATAACTTACATGCTACACAAACCACATATAAACTTAGTCCAACGCAACATCGAGAACAAATTGATTCCTTTCCAATTTAAACATCAAGAAACTTTCACAAGAACAAAGAGACAACTTAGAAGATCCTATAACATTGGAAGAAATAAAAAATATAATTAAAAACCTACCAACAGGGAAATCGCCCTGATGGTTTCACATACAGTATGCATACTACAAGAAATTTCAAGATTTATTATTCTCACACTTACATACATATTTCAACACCATAGACGAGAAACACCCATTCCCTAAAACAGCATTAGAAGCACACATCATAGTACTCCCAAAACCAGGCAAAAATCTAGAAAACCCATCTAATTATCGACCCATATCACTTCTAAATTTGGACGTTTTATGCAAAAATATTAGCCAACAGATTGAACCACATACTACCGGAACTCATAGATCCAGATCAAGTGGGATTTTACGGTTCGTACATTAAACATATTACATTATGCACATGAACAAAAGATACATTTGGTTCTTTAGTTGACAGACGCCCAAAAGGCTTTCGATCATGTGGCACATTAACACATATGGGATTTGGTGACCTAATAATTTAATGCATTTTTGCATTATACACACAATTTAATGCAAAAGTCCTTCTTAACGGTATCCTCTCAGATCCCTTTGCCATCAATAATGGTACTAGACAAGGCTGTTCCCTATCCCCCATCCTATTCTGTTGAATAACCTGGATGTTGTGCATACTCTAAAATTTTACCTTTCAAGTGTCTAAAGATTTTCGGGAATCAATGGCCCTGTTCGTTGTTTTCTCTGGTAAGTGTAAGGATCAGAAGACCACTTCTACTTCTCTTTCTTTCTGGTTAAGAAGTGTTATCCAGTTAGCTTATGAGACAGCTGGACAACAGCATTCTGAGAGAATTACGGCTCTTTCCATTAGGGCTGTCTCTTCTTCCTGGGTTTTCTAAATGAAGCTTCTATGGAGCTAATCTGCAAGGCGACCTCTTGCTCCTCATTACATTCCTTTTCCAAATTCTATAAATTAAATCCTTTGCCTCGGCTGAGGCTTCCTTTGGGAGAAAATTTCTTCAAGTGATGGTGCCTTCTAGTTAGGTCCGTCTGTCTTGTTCTCCTGCCCTTCCATTCTGTGTCCTCTAGCTTGGGTATTGGTTCCCACTAGTAATAAGAATGGATTTGTGGATTCTCCATGCCATTGGAAAGAAAACAAAATGTATGCTTACCTGATAAATTATTTTCTTTCCTGGCATGGAGAGTCCACAACCTGCCCTTAATTTATTTTTAAGACGGCGTTTGTCTATTTTAAACCTCAGGCACCTCTATACCCTTGTGTCATCTTCTCTTTCTATGTTCCTTCGGCTGAATGACTGGGAATTATGGGAAGTGGGAGTAATACTTAACAGCTCTGCTGGGGTGTTCTTTGCTTCCCCTTGGTGGCCAGGAGTTTAATTTCCACTAGTAATTGGAATGGATTAGTGGACTCTCCATGCCAGGAAAGAAAAGAATTTATCAGGTAAGCATACATTTTGTTTTTATTTATTTATAAAATATTTTACCAGGAAGGATACATTGAGATTTCTCTCGTTTTCAAGTATGTCCTGGGTCCACAAAACATTGCATTGATACAATAGGCTACAATAAAATACAAAAACAATATTAATACGTAATATATGCAACATTTAACATGGAACAGGTAGGAAATATATAATCAACCATGACGGGTACATTCTGTTTTGAGATATGTAGAGAGGGATCTCTTAAAGGATTTTAGGCTTGGGGAAGGTTTGGAAGTGTGAGGTAGGTCTTTCCATAATTGTGGTGCTCTGTAGGAAAAGGAGGATTGAGCTGCTTTCTTTTTGTATTGAGGCAAACTAAATAATGTGCTGGTATTGGTTTGGAGGTTATAGGAGGTGGGAACAGCCGGGGAAAGCATTCTGCTCAGGTAGGGTGGGAGCTTCCCAGAAAAGCTCTTAAACACAAGGCTGGAAAGATGGAGGGAGCGTGTGGATTCCAGCAACAGCCAGTTTAGTTCTCTTAGCATGTCACAATGGTGGGTCCTGTAGTTACATTGTAGCACAAAGCAACAGAACAATGTATTAATTTTTTTAAGGTGAGTTTGTGGTGCAGGTGCATATACTACATCCCTATAATCCATGATTGGCATCAGCATTTGCTGTACAATCATTTCCTTTACTGTAGGGCTTAGGCAGGGCACCTAGTTTTGGATAGAGTTTAGATGCAAGTTTTTCTATGTGGAGGCCAAAAGATAGATTGGGGTCTAACAACATACCCAAGTATTTGAAAGAATGGACTGCGGTCAGTGTGCAATTTGATTTTGTTTTGATGCGTAGATGGGAATTTTGTAGTTTGTGTAATTTAGGTACCGTTCCAAAGATCATTGTGACAGTTTTGTCAGTGTTTAGGAAGAGTTTGTTTTTTGAGATCCACTTTTCTACCTCTGTGAACTGGTCTTGGAGCACTGCCTCAAGCTGCGGTAGATCGGATTTGCTTGCATAGATTACTGTGTCGTCTGCGTACGTATGTACAGTTGAGGATTTGCAGACATTTGGCAGATCATTTATAAATAATGTGAATAGTAGGGGGGCGAGAATGGAACCTTGGGGAACACCACACATGACTGGGAGAGGGAGGGAGTCACTGTCAGAAATGGAGACATATTGTGATCGATCCGATACATATGATCGAAACCAGGTTAGCGGACTATCACCAATACCTATGTTTTTTAGTTTGAACAGTAGTATGTCATGGTCTACTGTGTCAAAGACCTTTGCAAAATCTTGGAAAATAGCTCCAGTTAGGTCTCCTTGTTCCATGCCAGTTTGGATGTCGTTGCAAACTTTTAGGACGGCAGTTGTTGTGGAGTGATTCTGGCAAAAACCTGATTGATCAGGGGTCAGATAGTTAGATTGTTGGTAATACTCACATAATTGCGTATGGACACATTTTTCTAAGATTTTTTACAATACTGGGAGCAATAATATTGGTCAATAGTTAGAAACCAAGGTTATCTCACCACTTTTATGGATAGGCACTACTCTTGCAGTCTTCCAAAGTTTGGGTATGTATCCAGACACCAAGGATTCGTTAATTAGGGTTGTGACAGGTTTAGCAGTTGCAGTGAGCTTCAA
Organism: Bombina bombina; assembly: GCF_027579735.1. NCBI lineage: Eukaryota > Metazoa > Chordata > Amphibia > Anura > Bombinatoridae > Bombina > Bombina bombina. The sequence continues at coordinate 170,481,171 of NC_069503.1, read as the reverse complement.
AAGCATTGCTGGGATTTGATCAGTTCCAGACTGGTTTTCATTTTTAGATTATTAAGGTGTTTCTTTATTACATTGATGGGTACAGGTCTAAAATTGAACTTCTCTATATTGGGTCTTTGCAGATTTAGTGGGGCCTGATCCACATTTGTAGTTTCAGGATGTGTGTCATTTGTTAATTTGTTAATCAGGGTGGTGAAGCATCTGACAAAATAATTGTTAAAGGCATTTGCTACTTCTAAGGGAAGTTGTAGGGTTTGGTTGTTCACTTTGACAATGGAGGGTTGGGAGTGGATTGGGGGAGTGTGTAAGTTATTTATGACTTTCCAAAACTTTCTACGGTTTGATATGTTATTGTTCAGATTTTCACAGAAATATTGGGCCTTGGAGAATTTTGTTTGTTTAGTGCATATATTTCGCCTTTGTCTATATACACAGTGATCGTTCATAGAGCCAGTATGCTTGAACTTTGACCACAATGAATCCCAAAACTGGTACATTTGAATGAGGTCAGCTGTGATCCAATTCATATGTGCTCCTTTTACTCTCACCTTACGCAGCGGGGCATGCAAATTTCAAACTTGTAGGAGTTGGACTGAAAGAATTCAACTGCAGAGTCTATATCTGGGATTAGGTTTAATCTGTGCCAGGGGAGGAGCTATAGCAAAACAAGTTGTTTTAACTTACTTACATTGGGAGCTTAAGCACTCTTCCAATGTCCTACATTGTTGACCACTTCAGGGCAGCATTATTTGCAAATCTAAACGCTTAAGAATGCACACACTCCTGTAGCTAGATATTCTCTGTAATAAAGGATACAAAGAGAATGAAATAAATTTGATAATAGTAGTGAATTGGAAATGTGCATGCTCTATCTCAGTGATGCCCAACTTCCTAACATATGGGGCCTACATATCAATATTTTAGAATCCTTAATAAATATAATATACATTTATGTCTATGAAACACACAAATAATAATAATACATTTCCAAAAAATGTGCTTTGACCCAGGGTATGTACATATGTACATAAAATGTTCAGGTTGGTCAAGTTGCTTTTTCCCCTACAGAGGGCTCTTTTGAGTTTGGCCATCTTGTCTGCCCTCCCACCAGAAGTCCCCAAAATGCAAATTTTTAGTTTTTCCTCGGGCACAACAAAATCGATGGCACACATTTTTAGTAATGCTTTTTCCCATTGTCTAAATTTGGTACTTCCTAATGTTGCTGATTCTGTATATGAATTATTGACTTCACAAATGAAGATATGTTATTATTGATGGGTTCATCTTAACATACTAATCCTCCATATTTTTCTTTTGAATTGGTAAAATATTTTTTGTTTCAAAGGTTTGCTGTAAAATTATCCAATCTGATAGGAGGAAAACTAGATTTCAGTTATTGTATTTGTAATTTAACAAACTGTAATGCCAGAGAAAAGGAACCATGGCCAGTCTTTGGCTTCTCATCTGACAAACACATGTTTTTTAAATGTAATTCACTGTGTATTTGGTCTGATTCTGTTTACTTAAAACATGGTAAATATTATCTATTTTGAATGGTTGAGATTAAAAATATCTCTGCTAATCAATTCAGAAAATTGTAAAAATCATTTACTGTGTATGTTTAAAGTATAATCACTGTTCCCTTTAGAATTTGAAAATTATCTTCACTCTTTTGTGAGGGCATATTCCTTAGGCAAAGTTTACATTGATGGAAATAATTTTTTTTGGTCTGGCCCAGTACCTGTTAAAATTGCTGCCATGAAAGATTTTTTTATTTTGCACTAGCCAAATTACAACGGAACAGTGTTTTGTTTACACTCCATGAACAACTTTTAGCTAGTTGTATGCTGTCATCAATGGACTGAAGTTTTCTGCTTTCTTTACTAAGCATAAAGGTTCAGCGTTCCCTTTACAACTAGTATTACCAAATTTGCATAAATAAAAACAGATAAGCACTCAACCTGGGAACGAACAACAGCATAATAGCTTGTTCTATGGCTAGTTACCACTCAAGAAGCTGCCTATTTTTGCTCAACATGTGCCTTTCACAGAGAAGAACTTTCCTGTAGCCTATCAGTCTGATCCTGACTTAACAGTGGAGTCCAGCCCTGAAATACCAGGCAATCCCTCTCTGAACGAGAGAAACGGCAAAACCCCAGATGTACGTTTCGGCCTATTATGGGCCTCGTCAGTGAGGTGCAGTCATATCCCTCTAGGCACACTGAGCAACGGGTCCACATCTGGTTTCCCGCATCATCCTTAGGGAGACTTCCCTCTGGGTCATAATTTGCATAAATAAAAACAGAGACGCGCTCAACCTAGGAACGAACAACAGCATAATAGCTTGTTCTATGGCTAGTTACCACCCAAGAAGCAGCCTCTTTTTGCTCAACATGTGCGTTTCACAGAGAGGAACTCAGTGTGAGCGCTTCTCTGTTTTGATATATGCAAATTATGACCCTGAGAGAGGTCTCTGTAAGGGTGATGCAGGAAGCCAGACGTGGACCCGTTGCTCAGTGTGCCTAGAGGGATATGGCTGCACCTCACTGACCAGGCCCACACTAGACTGAAACGTACGTCTGTGGTTTTGCCGTTTCTCTCATTCAGAGAGGGATTGCCTGGTATTTTGGGACTGGACTGCACTGTTTAGTCAGGATCAGACTGATATACTACAGGAAAGTTCTTCTCTGTGAAAGGCACATGTTGAGCAAAAAGAGGCTGCTTCTTGGGTGGTAACTAGCCATAGAACAAGCTATTATTCTATTGTTCGTTCCCAGGTTGAGCTCTTCTCTGTTTTTATTTATGCCCATTATGACCCTGAGAGCGGTCTCCCTAAGGGTGATGCAGGAAGCCAGACGTGGACCCCGTTGCTCAGTGTGCCTAGAGGGAAATGACTGCACCTCACTGTTGAGGCCCACACTAGGCTGAAACGTACGTCTGGGGTTTTGCCGTTTCTCGCTTTCAGAGAGTTATGGCCTGGTATTTTGGAACTGGACTGCACTGTTTAGTCAGAATCAGACTGATATTCTACAGGAAAGTTCTTCTCTGTGAAAGGCACTTGTTGAGCAAAAAGAGGCTGCTTCTTGGGTGTTAACTAGCCATAGAACAAGCTATTGTTTATTGTTTGTTCCCAGGTTGAGCTCTTCTCTGTTTTTATTTATAGTATTACCAAATGTCAAAGGTTTTAAAACACACACATATTCAATAGAAGCATAACAAAATTGAAGTATTATTGTGTATTTTATATAAATGATACACACACACACACATATATATATATATATATATATATATATATATATATATATAATGTAGAGAAAATAACTCATTGTGTAAACCATTTACAAATCTAAACAAGTCAGAAGACTTGCTTATACCCCAGAAACTCTCTGATTACACTGTTTCCAATGCAGCAAAGGACTCTGGGGGAAGATATGCAAATTAGGTTCACAATGACTCACTTTTTTACTTCTAGCCTGCTTTTTAAGACAGACTTCCCTTTACGCCATAGCATCGCTGCATTACACAGCTTCTAAGCTTAGCTAGGGTTAGTACAGTGATTCAGACCAATCCCAGGACAGCTGTCCTGGGATTGGTCTGAATCACTGTACTAACCCTCTAGGCACAGAAGCTGTGTAATGCAGCGATGCTATGGCGTAAAGGGAAGTCTGTCTTAAAAAGCAGGCTAGAAGTAAAAAAGTGAGTCATTGTAAACCTCATTTGCATATCTTCCCCCAGAGTCCTTTGCTGCATTGGAAACAGTGTAATCAGAGAGTTTCTGGGGTATAAGCAAGTCTTCTGACTTGTTTAGATTTGTAAATGGTTTACACAATGAGTTATTTTCTCTACATTTTGGATTTAGTGGAGGATTTTAAACTCACTTTTCGCCTCCCCATATTTTAAATTGCTGTTTTGTGTGTGTGTGTATATATATATATATATATATATATATATATATATATATATATATATATATTACACATATATTACACTAATATATAATTGATTTTTGAAATTGATGTTTTTAAATGAATTTGTTTAAGTTATTAAATATTTGAAAATATTTTTTTAAAGTTAAGCTATGTGCGCCTACAATAAAGCTTTAAACCAAGTGTAAGTGCTCATCACAGGATGAAGGATACAATGATCATTAATTTTCAAAAGCTTAAAGGGACAGTAAACATAGAAAATAATGTTATATAATTCTGCACATAGTGCAGAATTATATAACATTATATTAGTGCTAGAGTTATATAACCTAATATTGCCTGCAAAGTTTTATTAAAAAATAGTGTTTTCCAGACCCGCTCTCTGTGCTCTTCTGAGCGGGTCTGGTTTTACACAGAGCGCATCTGGCCAGCTGTCTAATCACAGCCCGGCCCGACCGCGCCATTACACTCAGTGCAGCTTGCTCCTACTCTGTCTGACAGCGCAGAATTATATAACATTATTTTCTATGTTTACTGACCCTTTAAGTTTGCATTTTGCTTTCATTCACACAGCGACTATTGAAATCAACCAATTGACTATAATTTGTTTCAGTAATAGAAACATATACTGTTGTAAAATGGGGATTATAAAAACCTTGCTGAGATAGGTTTGCTATAACATTAGACTAAGCCAGGCCTGGCATTATTTCTTTATAATAGGGAGCTGAGTGAACAATTACCTGGTCCCCAGACGAGCCTCCTTCTTGGAGATGCCTATATGAGCATTCAAGAGGTATGTTGCCATTTATTTACTGGAGTTACAATATTGCTAGTGTTGACCTGGAAATTAATTGAAATGACATGAAAGTCAAATTTAAACATTCATGTTTCAGATACAGCGTGCATAATTAAGTATGTTTTTAGTTTATTTCTATTATTTGACTTTCTTTGTATCCTCTGTTAAGAAGCAGTAGACTCAGGAGAAGAAGTGTTCTGCTGGGAGCTAGCTGGAGATTGGTGATTGTCTCTTGTCATTGACTCGCCATGTGTGTTCATCTAGCTCCCAGTAGTGCATTGCTATTGTGGAGCAGACTTTAACTATGTGCTTAACCTCTTTGCTGAGGCTATTCTGTGTTTATTCAATGAATCTCATTAATTGCTTTCCTTTCTTCAGTGATCAAGCTTCCCAGAATAATATATTTGTTACAGAGACTTAAATTGAAAGTCAATTGCGTTGTACAAACGCTAGGATTGACTATTGAAACAAATAAAGGGGACTTTCATTCATGAGGTATAAGATACTTCATGTAGAAAGCTCCTTTATTTGTTTCAACTGATCGCCGTTCTTAGCTGCTACAGCAGCCCACGGCAACTTTTTTTAATTTTTTTTTATCGTATACTTCATGAATGAAAGTCCCCTTTATTTGTTTCAATAGTCAATCCTAGCGTTTGTACTTTAAGCCCGTTTTCTAAAATTGTAAATCTAGCTGATGGCTTCTGGTTAGGAGATTTAATCTTATTGTAGGAATGAAGGTTGAGCTGTGTTCAATTTTGCAAACATTTAGACAAATGTGGCTTTTTAAAGTTGTTTTGTTTTTGTAGCCTTCACATAATGAGATTATAGCAATAGTAAAAACCATGTTAATTCAGTGTAGCATTACCATATCTGTCCTTGTGCCAGCAAATCTGCTCTGGTTTATGACACTGTTAATATTTTTTCACAAATACACAAACCAAATTATACAAAATAACCGATATGTAATTTTGTTTCGATTATAGCCAGAAAAAGCTTTAGAGGTGTATGACCAAGCTCAGCGGAAGAATCCACAGGATGCGGTTCTGGCTAGCAGAATTGGGCAGGCTCTAGTGAAAACCCATCAATATAAAAAGGTATTTAGGAAACACTTTTTGGTTTCCACAGGTTCAGGTACTACACGACACAGTGGGCCAGATTACAATTTTTGTTTTCGCTCTTGCTCTAACTTTGTTCAAAGGAAAAAAATAATTGCGGCTGCTTTAGTGCACATATTGAGTTAAGTTAAAAATAAAAATTAGACTAACGCGAGCTAACTTTAGGACTTAGGATATTATAACCCAGGGGCGTATTTAGGTTTTGTGCTGCCCTAGGCACTCAGAATCCTGCAAACCCACCCCCCCCCCACCCCCCCTTCCTGGATTTAGGTCATATTTGGCTATATCATTTTTTGGTCAGGGAGTCATGTGACCTTTTTTTTTTTTTTTGCTGCATTTTAAAATTAATTAGTGTAGTAATTAGTGTACTAAAGTATAATAAAATTATTTTAAATAACACATAAGACGTTATTGGCTGGTCAAATTTGGGTAGTGATAATCTATTCTAACTCAGTTAGGCTATAGTAGGCAGAGCATCATTATTAAATCTGAACTTGTTGGCCATTCACACAGTAGTGAGATGTTTTCCCCATTACTACAATTGTTTACTTTTTGGCGCTATAACTAACACTAGTGCTAATTAAATCAAGCACAAAATCTATGCTGGTATAAACAACTAAAAAATAACAATAACGTGTATGTTACGTCGATATAAGCACATTTCTCCGTCAACTGGTAGTTTTTTCCCCCTATTTAAATATATTACATACGTTTCAAAGCCTTCCCTGCCTGAGCCTTAGTTAAAATATTATCAGTTAAAGGGACACTATACACAAACATTTTCTTTCATGATTAAGGTAGAGAATACAATTTTAAACAACATTCCAATTTACTTCTATTACCTAATTTGCTTCATTCTTTAGATATACTTTAATGAAGAAATAGCAATGCACACGGTGAACCAATCACAGGAGGCATCTATGTGCAGCTACCAATCAGCAGCTACTAAGAATATCTAGATATGCTTTTCAGCAATTAATATCAAGAGAATGAAGAAAATGGATAATAGAAGTAAATTAGAAAGTTGTTTATAATTGTATGCTCTTTCTAAATCATGAAAGAAAAAAATTGGGTTTAAGTTTAGCTCAGTAATGCATAAGCAAGAAAGATATCGTAACTTATTTCCTTTTTTTTACAATTATTTCTTCCCACGAATGTAATCGCCTTGCAGGGAGAAGTGAACAGTGAACCATATATGGTTTGTACGTGTTGCATAAAGTCTCAAGTATTTCTTTGGTAGCTAGGTCAAGGTAGTACTACCGGTGACTTACCTGCCATAGCAGCCCCACAAGTAGTGATGACCACAGCCACCAGTACCCCTGCAGATTCCATTCCTGAGGACCAACACTCCGCCGGCGTGCACTGTGAGCAGACAGTAAGGCGGGCGGAAGGAGGGAAACTTCACGTGACATCGGCAAAAGCCGGGTCACGGGACCGCCGCACAGGAATTTCTTTTTTATAATAAAAATAATAATGCCGACATTGCTAAGTGCCAACTTATCAGTGGCAGTGCTGCTCCCTCAAATCTGTCGAACTAGGCACCGGCCTTGTTGGCCTATGCCTAAATACGCCCCTGTCGCAACCACGTTAACTTCTTCTCCCCATGCACTTCTATGGGAGCGCTGAAAAAAAACAAGTAGTTATTGCTAGCTCGCTAACCCGACACTGCGCTAGACCAACTGAGCTAAACCCGCAAGTTCATTAGGAATACTTCAAATTTCTACGTTCTTCACATAGAAGTAAATATTATTTTTATTTTTAAATATATATATATATATATGATAATTTTTATTTAAATATATATCTATAGCTATATATCTGTATGAATATATACAGACATGTGAGGAATGTCCTTTATAAGCCAATAAACAATAGCATTAATACTCCAGTCATTTAAGCCATTAAAGGGACAGTGTACACCAATTTTCATATAAATGCATGTAATTGACACTACTATAAAGAAGAATATTCACAGCTACTGATCTAAAAATTCAGCATAAAACCTTTTAAATACTTACTTAAAAGCTCACAGTTTAGCACTGTTGATGAGGTTATGCAAAGAAAAATCTAGTGTCCCTTTAAGCAATAATAAGAATCACACAGTTCAAAGACAGACTATTGATGACTAAATATTATGGTAAAATCCAGTTGCACTGACTTTTAATATCTCCTTAGGCGATTAATTACTATGAAGCGTCTCAGAAGATCAGTGGGCAGGACTTCCTCTGTCATGACCTTGCTAATCTTCTTATTAAGATGAAACATTACAACAAGGCGGAAAAAGTCCTACAACAGGCGCTGAATCACGAATCTGGTATTTCTTCTTCCTTCATTTTTTTTGAAACCACACAAATGTACATTTTTATGAAATACAGATTTTCAGATATGTCAAATGTGTAAACTAGTTCTTGCTAAATTTATATTTATAATTAATATACTATTTTTATTCATAGAAATAGTGTTTAACTGTTTCTTTTGGATCTAAATATAAATGTATTAAAATATAAAAGAGAAAGTGCAAAGCTTAAATGTAAAAATACTAAAATGGCCCAATCTGAAATGTGCTGGAGAGTTCCACCCTTTTTCTTTTGAGCATTTAGTGAATTCAGCCCCAGTGAAGTCTGCACTACAGTTTCTCTCTAAGCTTGATAATCCTTTAATCATCAGGCATTGTATATTGTATAGATTTAAAGAATTTAATAAAATGAATTACTTTGCCATTTAGATGATTTGTAAAATGTTAAACAACATAAGTTGACCTTTCATTGTGTATTACTTTATGAAAAAAGGTTATTTGTAGTGCTTTCAAATTTGTTAAAGGGACAGCGAGTCAAACATTTAAATTTCATGATTCAGATAAAGTTTCATACTAGTTTCCTATTTACATATGTTATCTAATTTGTTTGTTTCTGTTGGTGTTCATTGTTAAAAATAATACATAGGTATGCTTAGGAGCAGCAGTGCACTACTAGGAGATATATGCTGATTGGTAAATGCATATGCCTCCTGTGATTGGTACACCCAATGTGGTCAGGCAGAATTGTTGCTTCTTTAACAAACGCTATCAAGATAATGAAGCACATTAGATGATAGAAGTAAATTATAAAGTTGTATAAAGTCTAATTCATGGAATAAAATATTGGAGTTGTATGTCCCTTTAACTGTAAACTTTTTCGGTAAGATTACTTGGCTGGAAATTATGTTTGTAAATTCTTCTTTTATTTTATTCCAGTTATTGATTTGATGTCAATGATAAATGATGTAAAGTGCCTGATATTACTAGGAAAGACGTATGAGAATTATAAGAATGAAGAGGTGTTTGATACATTAAATAAGGTAAATTTCCATTACCATTTTTATATATTAATTTGCTGGCTGGTAGGTTGATTTGTATATGCAAATGCACATGGGAAATGTATTGTCAGAATCTAGAACATATTTATGTTTGTCAAACAAATAGAAATACAGGTTTGTTATATATGTTCTACATTCCACCACCATTCAGACAATCTTAGTGTAATATTCAATAGTATATGCCTCTCCCTTCACTATTAAATTGTCATATTGTCATATATGTAAGATATGCTTAGATAACACTGATATAGTGCTACATTCTAATAATTTGAACTAGATAACAACATTCGGTTTAAATGAAGTCTTTTTTTATTATGTAATTGGCTTAGTTTTAATGATATGAATGTATGTATGAACACCATTGTGTAGACATGTTCTGTAATGGGATGTTTGATTAGGAGTCAAAGAAACTGGGTGAGTGACCAGTCAGGCACCACAAAAACATACCTCCAAAAAACTTTCTGGACTCCTAGTGGGACTGGTAGGTCTAGGCTGTGTGATGGAGACTTGGTGCAGAACTGTAGGTGTTTCCTGGGTTGAGCCTTGTGGCAGTTGTATGAGTGGATTTAAGGCTGACTTTGGGTGGAGTCTGGGCAGTATGTTATCTAACACATACTCTGTTTATCAAATGAAAATATTTTTATTATACATTCTTCAGTAGATTAAAATACAAGAAAAGTGCAGCAATAAAAGAAACATGTTAGCATAGCTAAGGAAGCCCGCAGACGCGTTTCGTACTATACAGCACTTGGAAACCAAGACATTTGCATTGCAGGAAATGTGTAGGAGGGACAATTGGGCAGTGCTCCCTTACCATGCAAATTCTGCATTGCTGGACAGGAAGAAATTAAATCAGTTTATTAAAAACAAAAAATAAAATGGCTAATAAAGCAAACAAAGCTATCTCATGGGTTTTGATGGGGAATTCAAATGAGTCTGATTACATTACTTTCATAATAAATTCATTACAGAAATAGCATTCATATTAGTATCTAATAGATGATTGGGCTACAGACAGCAAGCATTGTAGGAACCAGAGACAAAGAAAAAACAAACAAGTTTGTATGCAGGAAACGTATGCGTTATGGTTACACTTCATCTTATCTTGTGCCCAGTACAACTATCTGTTGCTTGGTATTTCGGGGCTGGACTGTACTGTTAAGTCAGGATCAGACTGATATGCTTCAGGAAAGTTCTTCTCTGTGAAAGGCACATGTTGAGCAAAAAGAGGCTGCTTCTTGTGTGGTAACTAGCCATAGAACAAGCTATTATGCTATTGTTCATTCCCAGGTTGAGTGCTTCTCTCTTTTTATTTATGCAGACTATCAGCTGCATGTTGAAAACCAACAACCAATCAGCTTAATCCATGCAGGATATGTCACTGGTCATTAAGGAGTTAATATAGGGCTTGTATTCATTTGTAACTGTTTCATGTGCTCACTGTAAAAATAGGGTTTGGAATATTTAGTCTTCAGACTACATTGTGTCATACAGCTAAGCATTACCAGACAATTGAAGGTTTATGAATACTGTATGCAAATTAATATTCAGATACAGCAGCAGAGATCTTTATGCAAACTGTGAACTCTTGCACATGCTCAGTAGTAGCCAGTGCTTCAGAAATTGTGCATATATAAAGGCTCATCATGAAATTTGTATTTTTTTACTTTAGTGTGTCACTTTAAGGATTGCTAGAAAGGCATACAAAATAAGGGTTAATCACAATCCTTTAGAAAAAAAGTATCTATTGATTTTTCTACAAAACTCATCATTAAAGTCTTATGAGGATTTTTGTTGATAGATCATTTTACAACCCCAATATGTTTTAAAACAATATAAAACTGCATTTTTCAGTCCAGGGACATGACCCTTTAAACCAAAGCATCTTTCATATGTTTACGTCTTGTGGTCAGTGATGGATGGACTGCACTGAACAAGCAGTCACTATAATAGAATGAATGTTATAGAGCCAGTTTCTTTTTCCTGTGGAATGTGCTGCAGATTCTCCTGGCTAGTAGGAACATTTTCTGACATACATGAAAAGGGAATAAAATAAGTAGATAAATATTGTGAACAGCAGAAGGCCTATGTGAAATGCACTTTCTATATAGATGTAATATATGACCTGTTTTATGGCTAAACATGTTATTGGAATTTGTATTTACTTTAGATCAATAAATACATAAAAAATAAGCGCTAATAAACTTTGTTATAGCTTTCTCTTGTTAAGTATATCCAGTCCACGGATCATCCATTACTTATGGAATATATTCTCCTTCCCAACAGGAAGCTGCAAGAGTCCACCCACAGCAAAGCTGCTATATAGCTCCTCCCCTAACTGCCATATTCAGTCATTCTCTTGCAAGCCTCAACATAGATAGGAGGTCGTGAGAGTCTGTGGTGCTTTCTACTTAGTTTATTCTTCAATCAAAAGTTTGTTATTTTTAAATGGCACCGGAGTGTGCTGTTTATCTCAGGCAGTATTTGGAAGAAGAATCTGCCTGCGTTTTTCTATGATCTTAGCAGACGTAACTAAGATCCATTTGCTGTTCTCACACATTCTGAGGAGTGAGGTACTTCAGAGGGGGAATGGCGTGCAGGTTTTCCTGCAGATAAGGTATGTGCAGTAAAATATTTTTCTAGGAATGGAATTGACTAAGAAAATACTGCTGATACCGAAGTAATGTAAGTAAAGCCTTAAATGCAGCGATAGCGACTGGTATCAGGCTTATTAATAGAGATACATACTCTTGTAAAAATGTGTTTTAAAACGTTTGCTGGCATGTTTAATCGTTTTTTAACATATGTTTGGTGATAAAACTTATTGGGGCCTAAGTTTTTTCCACATGGCTGGCTTAAATTTTGCATAGAAACAGTTAACTGAAGCTTCCCACTGTTGGCTGTGGCAGTTTGTTGTGTCTGTTTTTAAAAACGTCTGTCTTTTTTTTTTTTTTTTTTTTTTATCTGTTTTTTGCATTAAGGGGTTAATCATCCATTTGCAAGTGGGTGCAATGCTCTGTTACCTTATTACATGTACTGTAAAAATTTCGTTTGTTTTACTGCCTTTTTTTCACTGTTTTTCAAATTTTGACAAAATTTGTTTCTCTTAAAGGCACAGTAACGTTTTATATATTTGCTTGTTAACTTGATTTAAAGTGTTTTCCAAGCTTACTAGTCTCATTATTAGTCTGTTCTAACATGTCTGACATAGAGGAAGCTCTGTGTTCATTATGTTTTAAAGCCATGGTGGAACCCCATCTTAGAATGTGTACCAGATGTACTGATTTCATGTTAAACAATAAAGATCATTTTTTGTCTTTAAAAACATTATCACCAGAGGATTCTGTCGTGGGGGTAGTTATGCCGACTAACTCTCCCCACGTGTCAGACCTTTTGACTCCCGCTTTAGGGACTCACGCTCAAATGGCGCCAAGTACATCAAGGGCACCCATAGCGTTTCTTTTACCAGGGTATTCTGTCGAGGGGAAAGTTATGCCGACTAACTCTCCCCACGTGTCAGACCCTTCGACTCCCGCTTCAGGGACTCGCGCTCAAATGGCGCCAAGTACATCAAGGGCGCCCATAGCGTTTATTTTACAAGACATGGCAAAGGTGGTGAATAATATTCTGGCAGCAGTATTAGTCAGACTACCTGAAATTAAAGGAAAGCAGTTAGCTCTGGGGGTAGATACAGAGCATACAGACGCTTTAAGAACCATGTATGATACTACCTCACAATATGCTTAGTCTGTGGGTGATTTTTTTTTTGACTCAGGGAAGATGATTTAACCTGATTCTGATATTTCTACATTTAAAATTTATGCTTGAGAACCTCCACTTGTTGCTCAGGGAGGCTTTGGCTGCTCTGAATGAATGTGTACAATCGCAGGGCCAGAGAAATTGTGTAGACTGGATAAATAATATGCAGTGCCGGTGTGTACTGATGTTTTTCCAATACCTAAAGAGGTTTACTAAAAATTTTTTAATAAGGAATGGGATAGACCAGGTGTGCCGTTCTCTTCCCCTCCTATTTTTTAGAAGAATGTTTTCTAATAGTTACCACCACACGGGACTTCTGGCAGACAGTTCCTAAGGTGGAGAGAAGACTTTCTACTCTAGCTAAGCGTACCACTACCTCTGACGAGGACAGTTGTGCTTTTTAGATCCAATGGATAAAAAATGTTTATTCAACAGGGTTTTATCCTGCAGCCCCTTGCATACATTGCTTCTGTCACTGCTGCTGCGGCGTTCTGGGTTGAGTCTCTTGATGAGGCTTTACAGTTAAGCGACTCCATTGGATGAATATATTTGACAAGCTTATGCTAGCCAATTCCTTTGTTTTCTGATGCCTTGTTCATTTGACTAGACTAACGGCTACGAATTCTGTTTTTTACTATACTGGCGCGCAGAGCGCTATGGCTTATATCATGGTCAGCTGTCGTGACTTTAATAAATAAGCTACTTAACTTCCCTTCAAGGGGCAGACCCTATTCGGGCCTGGTTTGAAGGAGATTATTGCTTATATCACTGGAGGAAAAGGTCATGCCCTTCCTCAGGATAGGTCTAAATCAAGGGCCAAAAAAAAAAAAAGGTCTAATTTTCGTGCCTTTTAAAAACTTCAGGGCAGGTGTGGCATCCTCTTCCTCTAAGGCAAAACAAGAGGGAATTTTTGCTCAGTCCAAGGCGGTCTGGAGACAATCGGACCTGGAACAAAGATAAGCAGGCCAAGGAGCCTGCTGCTGCCTCTAAGGCAGCATGAAGGAACGGACCCCTATCCGGTAACGGATCCTATAGGGGGCAGACTTTCATTCTTCGCCCAGGCGTGGGCAAGAGATGCCCAGGATCCCTAGGCATTGGAATTTATATCCCAGAGATATCTTCTGGATTTCAAAGATTCCCCCCCAAAAAAAGGGGAGATTTCGCCTTTCACAATTATCTGCAAACCAGATAAAGAAGGAGGCATTCTTACATTGTGTACGAGATCCATCCAGTTCCAAGAGAGGAACAGGGACAGAGTTTTTACTCAAATCTGTTTGTGGTTCCCAAGGAGAGGGAACCTTCAGACCTATTTTGGATCTAAAGATCTTAAACAAATTCCTCAGAATTCCGTCATTTAAGATGGAAACTATTCGTACCATCTTAACTATGATCCAGGAGAGTAAATAGAGGACTACAATGGATTTGAAGGATGCTTATCCTCACATTGTGATGCATAAAGATCACCATCGTTTTTCAGGTTTGCCTTTCTAGACAGGCATTACCAGTTTGTAGCTCTTTCCTTTGGGATATCTACAGCCCCAAGAATCTTTATGGAGGTTCTGGGGTCGCTTTGGCGGTCCTTAGACCGCGGGGCATAGAAGTGGCCCCTTATTTAGACGACATCCTGATACAGGCGTCAAACATCCAAATTGCCCAGTCTCATACGTACGTAGTACTGGCATTTCTGAGATCACATGGGTGGAAAGTGAACAAGGAAAGAGTTCTCTATCCCCAATCTCAAGGGTTTCCCTCCTAGGGACTCTGATAGATTCTGTAGAAATGAAAATTTACCTGACGGAGTCCAGGTTGTCAAAGTTTCTAAATTTCTGCCGTGTTTTTTCATCCCATCCGCGCCCTTCGGTGGCTCAGTACATGAATGAAATCGGCTTAATGGTAGCGGCAAGGGACATAGTACCGTTTGCACGTCTACATTTCAGACCGCTGCAACTATGCATGCTCAGTCAGAGGAACGGGGATTACACAGATTTGTCCCCCTGTTAAACCTGGACCAAGAGACCAGAGATTCTCTTCTCTGGTGACTATGTCGGGTCCATCTGTCCAAGGGTATGACCTTCCGCAGGTCAGATGGGACAATTGTTACAATAGATGCCAGCCTTTTAGGTTGGGATGCAGTCTGGAACTCCCTGAAGGCTCAGGGATAGTGGACTTAGGAGGAGACCCTCCTTCTAATAAATATTCTGGAACTGGGAGTGATATTCCATGCTCTTCAGACTTGGCCTCAGTTAGCAACTCTGAGGTACATCATACTCAGTCGGACAATATACACGACTGTGGCTTACATCAGCCATCAAGGGGGAACAGAAGTTCCCTAGCGATGTTAGAAGTCTTACAATAATTCACTGGACAGAGACTCACTCTTGTCTATCAGCTATCCATATCCCAGGTGTTGAGAACTGGGAGGTGGATTTTCTAAGTCGTCAGACTTTTCTTCCGGGGGAGTGGGATTTCCTCCGGAGGTCAAGACCAAGCAGGAGAGGGCTTTGGTGTTTTTGACAGCGCCTGCGTAGCCACGCAGGACCTGGTATGCAGATCTGGTGGACATGTCATCCTTTCCATCACGGTCTCTGCTTCAGAGACAGGTCCCTCTACCTCAGGGTCCTTTCAACCATCTAAATAGAATCAATCTGAGATGGACTGCCTGGAGACTGAACGCTTGATGTTATCAAAGCATGGCTTCTCCGAGTCAGTCATTGATACCTTAATACAGACATGAAAGCCTGTCTCTAGGAAAATTGAACATAGATATGGTGTAAATATCTGATTGTTATGAATCCAAGGGTTACTCATGGAGTAAAGTCTGGATTCCCAGGATATTATCTTTTCTCCAAGATGTTTTTGAGAAAAGGGTTGTCAGCTAATTCCTTAAAAGGGGACAGATTTTTACTCTGTCTATTTTTTTGCACAAGCGTCTGGCAGGTATTCTAGACGTTCAGGCATTTGGTCAGGCTTTGGTTAGATCCAAGCCTGTGTTTAAAACTGTTGCTCCGCCATGGAGCTTAAACCTGATTCTTAAGGTTCTTCAAGAAGTTCCGTTTGAACCTTTTTTGTTCCATAGATATCAATCTTTATCTTGGAAAGTTCCTTTTGGGTAGCTAATTCCTCGACTCGTAGAGTCTCCAAGTTATCTGTGTTACAATGTGATTCTCCTTATCTGGTCCTTCGTACGGATAAGGTAGTCCTGCGTACCAACCTGGGTTTTTTCCTAAGGTGGTATCTAACAAGTACATCACTCAAGAGATAGTTGTTCCATGCTTGTATCCTAATCCTTCCTCAAAGAAGGAACGTCTATTACACAATATTGGATGTGGTTTGTGCTTTAAAGTTTTACTTACAAGCTACTACAGTTTTCATCAAACGTTCACCTTGTTTGTTGTCTATTCTGGACAGAGGAGAGGTCAAAAGACTTCAGCAGCCTCTCTGTCTTTTTGGTTAAAAAGCATAATTCATTTAGCTTATGAGACTGCTGGACAGCAGCCTCCTGAAGGGATTACAGCTCATTCTACTAGAGCTGTGGTTTTCACTTGGGCCTTTTTTAAATGTGGCTTCTGTTGAACAGATTTACAAGACGGAGTCTTGGTCTGCGCTTCATACTTTTCAAATTTAACAAATTTGATACCTTGCTTCTTCGGAGGCTATTTTTGGGAGAAAGGGTTTTTTACAGGCAGTGGTAACTTCCGTTTAAGTACCTGCCTTGTCCCTCCCATCATCCGTGTACTTTAGCTTTGGTATTGGTATTCCATAAGTAATGGATGATCCGTGGACTGGATACACTTAACAAGAGAAAACATAATTTATGCTTACCTGATAAATTTATTTCTCTTGTAGTGTATCCAGTCCACGGCCCGCCCTGTCACTTTAAGGCAGGTAATTTTTTCATTTGAACTACAGTCACCACTGCACCCTATGGTTTTTCCTTTCTCTGCATGTTTTCGGTCGAATGACTGAATATGGCAGTTAGGGGAGGAGCTATATAGCAGCTTTGCTGTGGGTGGACTCTTGCAGCTTCCTGTTGGGAAGGAGAATATATTCCATAAGTAATGGATGATCCGTGGACTGGATACACTACAAGAGAAATAAATTTATCAGGTAAGCATAAATTATGTTTTTTGCTTGATTTGTATCCAGGCTTATGAGCTCCAATTACGGATTCTAAAGCGGGTCCCTCTAGAACAACCGGAGATAATGCCCGCACAGAAGCAAGTGGCATCCGCTATCTGTGTTCAACTGGCTGAGCATTTCCTGTATAAAAAAGACTATGAGAAATCCCTGAAATACTACAAGGAAGCAACAGGTTTTTCAGAAACAGATATAAAAGTGAGTAGTAGGCGGCACTAGCGGAAGAAAAGCAAAACCTTTTAAACACATTTATCTACAAATTGTTGAAGTTTCTGGAAGTTTTTGTAGTTAAATCCTGTGATAAGCAGTAGATATAATGGTATCCTATTGCAATGATGCAAGTGAGGGCTCCAAAACCACCAGAACAGTTTTACTTGCAGTAGTCTCCTTGACGCATTGTTTTGAATGTGCTCCATGACAAGCAGCATTTTGGCACCATAATTTCAACAGTTACTCAAATATTCAATGTGATTCTGCTTATTCAGAATACTTAAAGGGACAGTATAGACCAATTTTCATATAACTGCATGTAATAGACACTACTATAAATAAGAATATGCACAGATACTGATCTAAATATCCAGTATAAAACCTTTTAAAAGCTTACTTAGAAGCTCCAAGTTTAGCACTGTTGATGAGGTTAGGCTGGGACAACCACTGAAAGGGGCTGGGAAAGCAAGAAGTGCAGACACCCCCCTCCCCTGCATATGAAAAGACTTATTATACAAACAATAGCAGCTAGAATCTGTAGACATCCGTATACATCTGACACTGTATTATTAAAAAAATAAGCAAAACTCTACATTGTTACAAAAGCACTCCCAGATGGGCTATGTAAATGGATCATCTGTAAAACATTAATGCAAAGAAAAATCTAATGTACAATGTCCCTTTAATCTTCAAAACTTCACTGTAGCCTGGTATAAAGAGATTTGGTTATGAAGCCACTTAAAACATCAGCAAAAAAACTGCAAGCTGATAAAAAGCCAACAGCATGACCCAATAACGTTTATAAATCAAAATGAAAGGGACAGTCTACTTTATTTTTTTTATTGTTTTCAAAGTTGGATAGCGCCTTTACTATCCATTCTCCAGCTTTGCATAACCAACATTGGTATATTAATATACTTTATAACCTCTAAGTATGCCTGTTTCTTAAGTCCCTGTAGGTCACAACTCATTGGGGTCGATTTAACAAGGGCTGAATGGCCCTTGTTCCCGCGCAAGCCTTCAGGCTCTCCGGAAAAAGCAGTTATAAAGCAGCGGCCTAAAGACCGCTGCTCCATAACTTGTCCACTGCCTCTGAGGCTGCAGTCTTCAATTCACCCGATCCTATACAATCGGGCTGATTGACACCCTCTGCTAGCGGCCGATTGGCCGCGAATCTGCAGGGGGCGGCATTGCACAAGCAGTTCTGGTGAACTGCTTGTGCAATGATAAATGCCAACAGCGTATGCTGTCGGCATTCAGCGATGTCTGTCGGACATGATACGCTACAGCGTATCATGTCGGACAGACATTGGTAAATCTACCCCATTGACTAAAATGCAAGTTTGTGAAAAGATCTGAGATAAGGGGGCAGTCTGCAGAGGCTTAGATACAAGGTCATTACAGAGGTAAAAAAGATTATTAATATAACCGTGTTGGTTATGCAAAACTGGGGAATGGGTAATAAAGGGATTATCTATCTTTTTGAACAATAACAATTTTCAAGTAGACTGTTTAATACCTACATAGTTTCTGTTCTCACTGAATATTCTGGATTGAGATAACATTTAACCCATATATTTACAGCACAAATGATTTCCTTTTTTCCAGGTGATGCTGGATTTGTCACGTCTTTACCTAATTATAGATGACCTGGAATCATGTGAGCGACAGTGTGACGTCCTTTTACAGAATGAAAAGTTTAATGAAGGTGCAGCAATGGTAACGTTGTTGTTCCCTACTATTTAATATCAAAAATGTTGTTTTTTTATCAAAATGTCTGTAAATGCACTCGGCATGGTAGTGAGATAGTTATTTTATTTATTGAATTGCTGGTATGGAGAGATTGCTAAGCACTGGCTGCTGACACCAACTATTAACCCTAACCCAACCTTAGCCCTAATTACCCTAACCCCTAACTCTAACCATACACTTACATCCATGCATATTAAAGGGACATGAAAGTCTAAAAAGAAAATGTAATATATTGGAGCATTTTATTGTTGCACTATTGATTGCATATAGCTATGTGTTTTACCCTTGGAAAGAAGTTACAAATATTTAAATTGAGCTCTAGAACAGCAATGCATTACTGGGAGATAGCTGTACACATTTTTTTAACCAATGACAAGACACATATATGTGCAGCCACCAATCACCATCTAGCTCCCAGAAACTCATTACTGCTCCTGAGCCTACCTAGGTATGCGTTTGAACAAATGATACCAAGAGAACAAAATGAATTTAATAATTCATGTAAACCGAAAAATCTCTTAAAACTGTATGATCTATCTGAATCACATTAAATTTGACTTTTATGTCTCTTTAAACTGTTCGCTACCAGGAATTTCGGACACAAACTTGCCCAAAATACTGGAGAATTTTTAGCATTTTTGTAATCTCTCTGTTTAGAATTAAATGATAGGAAATAAAGGCTAAAAAGTAATACAAGTATATATAAAGTTTTTTTTACTGCTTATATAATTAAACATTTTATAGTGAATTCAATATGAGTTGTATTGCCCTTTATTTGAAGCGGTTTTCTACTGTGTTGGAGATAGTTTGTAGTAGCTTTGTCAGACTTATTATTAAAATTGTCTTCATGCTTTTGGAATCTTTTGTTAAAGGAGCAGCAATGCTGCTAGCTGGACACATCAGGTGAGCCAATGACAAGATGCATAATGTGCCACCATCAGCAGCTAGCTCTTAGTAGTACATTGCTGCTCCTGAGCCTGCCTAGGTATGCTTTTCAACAAATCTGCCCTATCTGACCCATGAAAGAAATATGTTGTATAGCGTTTTTTCCACATTGATTTCAATGTCTCTAATTTCATTACTAGGAAACCCATCCAGAATCTTAAAACTGCTAAAGTTACTTTTAAAAAGCCAAGAAATATTTAGATACAAAATGTCTACACCAAAGTGATGTGGTCCTAGGAGCAACATCAAATAAAATAGATTTAATAGCATTAAAGGGAAAGTCTACTTGGAATCTTTTATTGTTTAAAAAGATAGATAATCCCTTTATTACCTTTATTTCCCTTTTATTATTCTCCAGTTTTGCACAGTTATATTAATATACTTTTTACCTCTGTTATTACCTTATATTCTAAGCCTCTGCAGACTGCCCCCTTATCTCAGTGCTTTCTGCAAACTTGCATTTCAGCTAATTAGTTCTGGTTCCTGCATAACTCTACAGGAGTGAGCACAATGTTTATCTAAATGGCACATATGATCTAGAACTGTCTAGCTGGGAAAAGCTAATAGAATGCACGGAGATAAGAGGCAGCCTTCAATGTCTTAGAACTTAGCATATGTGCCTACCTAGATTTAGCCTTCCACAAAGAATGCCAAGAAAACAAAGCAAATTTGATGATAAAAGTAAATTGGAAAGTTGTTTAAAAATGCCCTATCTGAATCAACAAAGTTTAATTTAAACTTCACTGTCCCTTTAAGTGATTGATATATTTTCCATATTTTGATATTTGCTAGATGATGGCTGACATTATGTTTCGGAAACAAAATTATGAGACCTCTATAGAACTTTTTAAGCGAATATTGGAAAAAGCACCAGGTAAGCATATTTGTATTTGTCTAAACTCTTATTTTCTTGTGTTTTCCTTTACACACATGCACCTGTGCACATGCATGCACCACATGCAAAAGCGAATACACTTTGAATGGTGAGGAATATTTACAGTTCATGTCTAACATCAAAAATATTTATATACATAATATACTACATGGGACATTTCGACAAAATATGCATGCATTAGAAAATGTAAAACCTTTTGCAAAATCCACGTCTGTTCATAATCAAGTGTAGGCAAATCTGCGTGTAAAATGCATGAAATAAGTGGATCTGCTATTTAGAATCACTTGTTCTGGCAGAAATAAAATGCATATGTTGTCACTCCCAGACGTGTTAAAGGGACATAAAACCCACATTTCCTTCTTACCTGATGAGAGTCCATAGCTGCATAACATGTGGGATATATTCCAGCCTATCAGGAGGAGGTAAATAACCCTCACAGAGCTTTAGCCCCTCCCACCTCCTCTCCCTCTCCAGTTATTATTGGACTCTGAGGAGAGAGGTTATAGATTTCAGAGGTGCTCTACTATCAAGAGTTTATTATTTTTTTCATATGATTTGTGGGCTCTGACCTGACTTGGGACCCAGTACCCCTTGGCAAATTTACTCCAAGAAGATTTAAGACTCTGAGTCAAACAGGGATGAGGATTACCTCTGTTATGTGCTTTCCAGAGCCCTAGTGGCTAATCTAACAGCCATAACTGCCCTCAGGCGTCGCAGGGATCGTTCTCTAGCCTCCACCTGAGGGGGTTACAGGTATATCCGCAGTATCCTCTGCATTACAGTAACTTGCACTGGATGGGCCCTCTACTGGGTCAGCAACCTGTGAGGTAGAAAGGCCTCAAAATGCTGGTAGTGGAGGGGTGCTGCAGTCCAGGTAAGTGACTCATGCACTACACAGCCCAGGAGCTATACAATAGTACTCTCCTTTCAGGTACTACATAGCTGGGGGTCACAGCCTTACACCTGATAAGCTTTACCTATGTGTTTAACATGGGAATTTTAGGGGACCGAGGCACATTTTTTTTTTTACCTCAAACACCTTATTTATGCATTGTTGTAAAAAAGAGTACTATCTCTTTAATAGAGCCAGTAACTGTCTTGTGCAGTTATCAGTTAAATCTCTCACAGTGCGTTTATCAGTTAGATCTCAGTTTGCTTAATTTGACAGCGTGAAGGTTAAATGCTTAGACCTCAAGATCAGTGGTTTCTCTGACTCTGATATCTATACTTTGCTTTATGCAAGTAAGCCAGATAAGCAGATACTTTTTCATAACATATGGAAAGCTTACTTTCTTTGGTGTCCTTCTTGCGCTTTTTTTTGGAAATCTTTTAAAATTCCCAGAATACTTCAGTTCCTTCAGGATGGACTAGATAAGGGTCTATTGGCTAGCTCTCTAAAGTGTTAGATATCAAATTATCTGTTTTGTTTCACAAAAAAGTTGGCTTAGTTGCCAGTTGTTTAAACTTTTGTTCAAACCCTGGTGAGAATTTGTCCTGTTGATAGACCAATTTCTCCTCCTTGGAACTTGAACTTTGTTCTCTCTGTTCTGCAAGGTTCTTCTTTTGAACCTATGCATATTTTAGACTTTAAAATGTTGTCCTGGAAGGTTCTTTTATTCCTGTGGGCCAGATATGATTTTCTTCCAAATGTTGTATCTTCAGAAAGTATTAATCAGGAAATAGTTGCTCCTCCTTTGTGACCAAAGACTTCTAATCCAAAAGGAAAGATTACTTCACAACCTAGATGTTGTCAGAGTTTTAAAGTTCTATATTCAGGCTACTAAGACATTAGACAAACTTCCAGTTTTTTTTTTGTCCACTACTCTGGTCCTAGGAAGGGTCAGAAAACTACTGTGGTGGCCCTGGCATCCTGGCTCAAGCAGATTTGTAAGGCTTACTCTGTTTCAGTAAATCTACCACCTAAGAGATTAACTGTTCACTCCACGAGATAAGTATCTACTTCCTGGGCTTTCAAGGATGATACCTCCTTGGAACAGATTTGTAAGGCGGCAACTTGGTCTCCCCTTTACACATTTTCCAATTTTTGTCATTTAACATTCATGCTTATTCTGGTGTTGTTTTTGGCAGGAAAGTCCTTCCGGCCACAGTGTCCGGCAAATAGGAACTGTCTACTTTTAGTCCCACCCGTTAGTATGGACTCTCAGCTTGGGTATTGTATCACACATGTTAAGAAGCTATGGACTCATCAGCTAAGAAGGAAAACAGAATTTATACTTCCTGATAAATTTATTTCCTTCGGGCTGATGAGAGTCCATAGCCCCGACCCTATTTTTGTATATGGTTGACAGTTCTCATTTGCACCTCGTAACCTTTTTTTCTCTCTCCTCTGCTTGGCTATACGTAAACTGAAGAGGGAGAGGAGGTGGGAGGGGCTTAAGCTCTGTGAGGGTTATTGACCTCCTCCTGATAGGCTGGAATATATCCGACATGTTATGAAGCCATGGACTCTCATGAGGCCAAAGGAAATAAATTTATCAGTAAGTATAAATTCTGTTTTTTTCTTTCATGATTCAGATAGAGAATACAATTTTAAACAATATTACAATTTACTTCTATTATTTTATTTGCTTCATTCTTTAGATTTCCTTTGTTGAAGAAATAGCAATGCACATGTGTGAGCCAATCACATAAGGCATCTATAGGCAGCCACCAATCAGCAGCTGAGCCTCTTTAGATATGCTTTTCAACAAAGGATATAAAGAGAAAGAATCAACTTAGATAACAGAAGTAAATTGGAAAGTTGTTTAAAATTGCACACTCTTTCTAAATCATGTAAGAAAAAATAATGGCAGTTTAATTCTGACTTGACTGTCCCTTTAAAGAATTGAGTGTTTGATCTAACTGACTAATGCTTAAGTTTTATTTAATTTTGCGAATTTCTTTTTGAACAAACATAAAATATTACCTTTTTTAATCTTGCTGAATGTTTTCTTTAATCCTGTGTTTTGTACTTTCCAGATAACTTTATTG
This sequence comes from Bombina bombina, assembly GCF_027579735.1. Classification (NCBI taxonomy): domain Eukaryota; kingdom Metazoa; phylum Chordata; class Amphibia; order Anura; family Bombinatoridae; genus Bombina; species Bombina bombina. The sequence goes on along the minus strand of NC_069503.1, from coordinate 170,457,288 downwards.
TGCTAAGAAAATTAATCGATCTGCTAAGAAGAAGTGGTAAACTTTCTGATGCCACTGCATTCTTTGACATGGCATTGGCAAAATCCTCACGAGTTGCTTTGAAGCCCGGATATAATTACTGCAAAGGCCTTTATCACTGGTAAAAAAACAAAAACATCTACCGAAAATAAGATGAGCTATTTCTATAAAATCCATAAGCAGTAGCAAGATTCTGGTAATTCTTTTCTCTGATGTGTTCTCTGAAATGGGCAGTGTCTCTCATCATAGAGTTTTATATCAGATTTAAAGAGCCAGGAAATGCCTTGTAATTAAAAGACTTTTCTGAATTAAACAATCATACCCACCAAGTGTGCAAATAAGTTTTTTGATATACATCATAAAATATTTTATATTACAATTTCAAAGTTGTTTATGTCCCTTTAAGCAACCGAGACAGCTGCATTGTATTCCACCTCTTGCAAAGTAAACGGTTAAAGTCACATTGTACTGTAAAAATGTGTCTTTTCTTTAATGTGTTCCCGCTTTTCTATTGTACTTGCTGTATTGTATTAAATGGTTTATAAAGAACCCCTTTACCTTTATTTTGTTTTTTAAAATAGTTGCTTTAAATTGTTGAAACCACAACCTATCCCTTTAAGACCTTATATCGTAAATTAGAAGAATATGATGAGAAGTAATAGTGAGTTCATATAATCTCCCTCTCCAAAATATGTGACTCTCGCGCATTGCTTTTCTAAATTTATCTCACTAGAAAATGTTGTTGTCTTCTTTTCTCCAACATAGGTGTGTCCGGTCCACGGCGTCATCCTTACTTGTGGGATATTCTCTTCCCCAACAGGAAATGGCAAAGAGCCCAGCAAAGCTGGTCACATGATCCCTCCTAGGCTCCGCCTTCCCCAGTCATTCTCTTTGCCGTTGTACAGGCAACATCTCCACGGAGATGGCTTAGAGTTTTTTGGTGTTTAAATGTAGTTTTTATTCTTCAATCAAGAGTTTGTTATTTTAAAATAGTGCTGGTATTTACTATTTACTCTGAAACAGAAAAGAGATGAAGATTTCTGTTTGTAAGAGGAAAATGATTTTAGCAACCGTTACTAAAATCGATGGCTGTTTCCACACAGGACTGTTGAGAGGAATTAACTTCAGTTGGGGGAAACAGTGAGCAGACTTTTGCTGCTTGAGGTATGACACATTTCTAACAAGACTTGGTAATGCTGGAAGCTGTCATTTTCCCTATGGGATCCGGTAAGCCATTTTTATTAAATAAGAATAAAGGGCTTCACAAGGGCTTTAAAGACTGGTAGACATTTTTCTGGGCTAAAACGATTGATTTATAAGCATTTTTAATAGTTTATAGCTTTGAGGAGTTATTTTATTCTTGGGAATTATGTTGAATAACCGGCAGGCACTGTATTGGACACCTTTTTCTCTGGGGGCCTTCTCTAATCATAGGCAGAGCCTCATTTTCGCGCCACTAATGCGCAGTTGTTTTTGGGAAGCAAGGCATGCAGATGCATGTGTGAGGAGCTCAGATACATAGAAAAAGCTTACTGAAGGCGTCATTTGGTATCGTATTCCCCTCTGGGCTTGGTTGGGTCTCAGCAAAGCAGATACCAGGGACTGTATAGGGGTTAAATATAAAAACGGCTCTGGTTCCGTTATTTTAAGAGTTAAAGCTTTCAAATTTGGTGTGCAATACTTTTAAGGCTTTAAGACACTGTGGTGAAATTTTGGTGAATTTTGAACAATTCCTTCATACTTTTTCACATATTCAGTAATAAAGTGTGTTCAGTTTAAAATTTAAAGTGACAGTAACGGTTTTATTTTTAAACGTTTTTTGTACTTTGTTATCAAGTTTATGCCTGTTTAACATGTCTGAACTATCAGATAGACTATGTTCTGTATGTGAGGTAGCCAAGGTTCCTTCTCATTTAAATAGATGTGATGTATGTGACAAAAAATTTAGAGAAAATGATGCCCAAGATGATTCCTCAAGTGAGGGGAGTAAGCATGGTACTGCATCATCCCCTCCTTTGTCTACGCCAGTCTTGCCCACACAGGAGGCCCCTAGTACATCTAGTGTGCCAATACTCCTTACTATGCAACAATTAACGGCTGTAATGGATAATTCTATCAAAAACATTTTAGCCAAAATGCCCACTTATCAGCGGAAGCGCGACTGCTCTGTTTTAGAAAATACTTGCATTGTTCCTGTCACTACAGCAGCGTGTTTCTGGTTCGATGAACTAGAAAAGTCGCTCAATAAAGATTCTTCTTATGAGGAGATTTTGGACAGAATTCATGCTCTTAAATTGGCTAACTCTTTTACTTTAGACGCCACTTTGCAATTGGCTAGATTAGCGGCGAAAAATTCGGGGTTTGCTATTGTGGCGCGCAGAGCGCTTTGGCTAAAATCTTGGTCAGCGGATGCGTCTTCCAAGAACAAATTGCTTAACATACCTTTCAAGGGGAAAACGCTGTTTGGCCCTGACTTGAAAGAGATTATTTCAGATATCACTGGGGGTAAGGGCCACGCCCTTCCTCAGGATAGGTCTTTTAAGGCTAAAAATAAACCAAATTTTCGTCCCTTTCGCAGAAACGGACCAGCTCCAAGTTCTACATCCTCTAAGCAAGAGGGTAATACTTCTCAAACCAAGCCAGCCTGGAGGCCTATGCAAGGCTGGAACAAAGGTAAGCAGGCCAAGAAACCTGCCACTGCTACCAAGACAGCATGAGATGTTGGCCCCCGATCCGGGACCGGATCTGGTGGGGGGCAGACTTTCTCTCTTCGCTCAGGCTTGGGCAAGAGATGTTCTGGATCCTTGGGCGCTAGAAATAGTCTCCCAAGGTTATCTTCTGGAATTCAAGGAGCTACCCCCAAGGGGGAGGTTCCACAGGTCTCAATTGTCTTCAGACCACATAAAAAGACAGGCATTCTTACATTGTGTAGAAGACCTGTTAAAAATGGGAGTGATTCATCCTGTTCCATTAGGAGAACAAGGGATGGGATTCTACTCCAATCTGTTCATAGTTCCCAAAAAAGAGGGAACATTCAGACCAATCTTAGATCTCAAGATCCTAAACAAATTTCTCAAGGTTCCATCGTTCAAAATGGAAACCATTCGGACAATTCTTCCTACCATCCAGGAAGGTCAATTCATGACCACGGTGGATTTAAAGGATGCGTATCTACATATTCCTATCCACAAGGAACATCATCGGTTCCTAAGGTTCGCCTTTCTGGACAAGCATTACCAGTTTGTGGCACTTCCATTCGGATTAGCCACTGCTCCAAGAATTTTCACAAAGGTACTAGGGTCCCTTCTAGCGGTGCTAAGACCAAGGGGCATTGCAGTAGTACCTTACTTGGACGACATACTGATTCAAGCGTCGTCCCTACCACAAGCAAAGGCTCATACAGACATTGTCCTGGCCTTTCTCAGATCTCACGGGTGGAAAGTGAACGTAGAAAAAAGTTCTCTATCTCCGTCAACAAGAGTTCCCTTCTTGGGAACAATAATAGACTCCTTAGAAATGAGGATTTTTCTGACAGAGGCCAGAAAATCAAAACTTCTAAGCTCTTGTCAAGTACTTCATTCTGTTCTTCTTCCTTCCATAGCGCAGTGCATGGAAGTAATAGGTTTGATGGTCGCGGCAATGGACATAGTTCCTTTTGCGTGAATTCATCTGAGACCATTACAACTGTGCATGCTCAGTCAGTGGAATGGGGATTATACAGACTTGTCTCCGACGATACAAGTAGATCAGAGGACCAGAGATTCACTCCGTTGGTGGCTGACCCTGGACAACATGTCACAGGGGATGAGCTTCCGCAGACCAGAGTGGGTCATTGTCACGACCGACGCCAGTCTGGTGGGCTGGGGCGCGGTCTGGGAACCCCTGAAAGCTCAGGGTCTTTGGTCTCGGGAAGAATCTCTTCTCCCGATAAATATTCTGGAACTGAGAGCGATATTCAATGCTCTCAAGGCTTGGCCTCAGCTAGCAAAGGCCAAATTCATACGGTTTCAATCAGACAACATGACGACTGTTGCGTATATCAACCATCAGGGGGGAACAAGGAGTTCCCTGGCGATGGAAGAAGTGACCAAAATCATTCAATGGGCGGAGACTCACTCCTGCCACTTGTCTGCAATCCACATCCCAGGAGTGGAAAATTGGGAAGCGGATTTTCTGAGTCGTCAGACATTTCATCCGGGGGAGTGGGAACTCCATCCGGAAATCTTTGCCCAAATAACTCAATTGTGGGGCATTCCAGACATGGATCTGATGGCCTCTCGTCAGAACTTCAAGGTTCCTTGCTACGGGTCCAGATCCAGGGATCCCAAGGCGACTCTAGTAGATGCACTAGTAGCACCTTGGACCTTCAATCTAGCTTATGTATTCCCACCGTTTCCTCTCATCCCCAGGCTGGTAGCCAGGATCAATCAGGAGAGGGCATCGGTGATCTTGATAGCTCCTGCGTGGCCACGCAGGACTTGGTATGCAGACCTGGTGAATATGTCATCGGCTCCACCATGGAAGCTACCTTTGAGACAGGACCTTCTTGTTCAAGGTCCGTTCGAACATCCGAATCTGGCCTCACTCCAACTGACTGCTTGGAGATTGAACGCTTGATTTTATCAAAGCGAGGGTTCTCAGATTCTGTCATTGATACTCTTCTTCAGGCCAGAAAGCCTGTAACTAGAAAAATCTACCATAAAATATGGAAAAAATATATCTGTTGGTGTGAATCTAAAGGATTCCCATGGAACAAGATAAAAATTCCTAAGATTCTATCCTTTCTTCAAGAAGGTTTGGAGAAAGGATTATCTGCAAGTTCTTTGAAGGGACAGATTTCTGCCTTATCTGTTTTACTTCACAAAAAGCTGGCGGCTGTGCCAGATGTTCAAGCTTTTGTTCAGGCTCTGGTTAGAATCAAGCCTGTTTACAAACCTTTGACTCCTCCTTGGAGTCTCAATTTAGTTCTTTCAGTTCTTCAGGGGGTTCCGTTTGAACCCCTACATTCCGTTGATATCAAGTTATTATCTTGGAAAGTTTTGTTTTTGGTTGCAATTTCTTCTGCTAGAAGAGTTTCAGAGTTATCTGCTCTGCAGTGTTCTCCTCCTTATCTGGTGTTCCATGCAGATAAAGTGGTTTTGCGTACTAAACCTGGTTTTCTTCCGAAAGTTGTTTCTAACAAAAACATTAACCAGGAGATAGTCGTGCCTTCTTTGTGTCCGAATCCAGTTTCAAAGAAGGAACGTTTGTTGCACAATTTGGATGTAGTTCGTGCTCTAAAATTCTATTTAGATGCTACAAAGGATTTCAGACAAACATCTTCCTTGTTTGTTGTTTATTCTGGTAAAAGGAGAGGTCAAAAAGCAACTTCTACCTCTCTCTCTTTTTGGCTTAAAAGCATCATCAGATTGGCCTATGAGACTGCCGGACGGCAGCCTCCTGAAAGAATCACAGCTCATTCCACTAGGGCCGTGGCTTCCACATGGGCCTTCAAGAACGAGGCTTCTGTTGATCAGATATGTAAGGCAGCGACTTGGTCTTCACTGCACACTTTTACTAAATTTTACAAATTTGATACTTTTGCTTCTTCTGAGGCTATTTTTGGGAGAAAGGTTTTGCAAGCCGTGGTGCCTTCCATCTAGGTGACCTGATTTGCTCCCTCCCATCATCCGTGTCCTAAAGCTTTGGTATTGGTTCCCACAAGTAAGGATGACGCCGTGGACCGGACACACCTATGTTGGAGAAAACAGAATTTATGTTTACCTGATAAATTACTTTCTCCAACGGTGTGTCCGGTCCACGGCCCGCCCTGGTTTTTTTAATCAGGTCTGATGATTTATTTTCTTTAACTACAGTCACCACGGTATCATGTTATTTCTCCTATGCAAATATTCCTCCTTTACGTCGGTCGAATGACTGGGGAAGGCGGAGCCTAGGAGGGATCATGTGACCAGCTTTGCTGGGCTCTTTGCCATTTCCTGTTGGGGAAGAGAATATCCCACAAGTAAGGATGACGCCGTGGACCGGACACACACCGTTGGAGAAAGTAATTTATCAGGTAAACATAAATTCTGTTTTTTTCCCTCTTCAATAGGTACATTGGGCAACCTAATGAGGCACTGAAGCTGTTTAATAAAGCTCGTAAGGACAGCGAGTGGGGTCAAAGTGTCATAAACAATATGGTTCAGATCTGTCTTAATCCTGACAATGAATTAGTAGGCGGAGAAGTGTTTGAAAGTCTGGATGACGATGAAAAGTAAGAGCTGATCAACTGTGTCTCTGTAACATTTTACCTGTAATTTGTCATTCTGTGTGGCATTTCCTTTTTGCAGTTGGGTTATTAACACTCTTGGTTGCTATAGAGATGGTGACTTGGTCAGATACATTTGTTTTTACAGAAATGTGTACAAAATTAATTAATTAATACAATTAATAAATGAAAGAGGAAAACTTTGTTCACCTAAGTTGAAAAGATTTTCTCACCATTTACTACAGTATTTTAGATAGATAGATAGATAGATAGATAGATAGATAGATAGATAGATAGACAGAAAGATATCTTTAAATATTTCTATAAACCTCGTTCTTAGGGTCTAAGTTGCTAATTAATATTCAGGAAATGTCCTATAATTTTATTTAACAACAATGCTGCTAGACTATCTATGTTTCTGTTATTCTAAATATATACTGTATCTGTTTGTACTATTCGTGGAAGGATTTATTGGTGAATGCAGCTAGAAATGAACCAAGAAAAAATAAATTTCTCCAAAAAAAATTACATTTTCCAAAATGTGAAAATGGAATTGTGAGTAACATTTAGATATTTATTATTATTGTTTTTTGTTATTGAGGTTTAAATGGATATGTACAGACATCAGAAAGCATGGTTAGGCAATGTACCAAGTACAGATATCAAGATGTCCATATTCCACTTTAAGCATAAATTATTACACAGACATCTAGTCCATAATAGGTAAATTAAAACAGATGAAACACAAAACCTAATTTTTTTTCTAAGATATGGAGAGTCCACTACATAATTTAATTACTAGTGGGAATATCACTCCTGGCCAGCAGGAGGAGGCAAAGAGCACCACAGCAAAGCTGTTAAGTGGCACTCTCCTACCCATAATCCCCAGTCATTCTCTTTGCCTCTGTCAATGGAGGAGGTGAAGTTTGGCACTTCAGAAGAATATTTCATATGCAGTAGACGGGGACATTTTTAAAATCCTTCATACAGGATGCTCTTTGTCAGTGGGCAAGCACATTATGTATGTTGAGACTAGGTGTTAATCTTCCATTTATTGGGACATATTTTCTCTTTGGGCTAATTTTGTTGAAACATTTTATTAGTATGTGTGTGGGGCTTAAGTTTTATACAGGGATTTATGTATAAACTTAAAATTTGACAGTTTGTTTTCTTTGCTTGCTTAGCTAGAACACGCTAACTGACAGACTGCTTGAGCGTTTGTGTAAATTTAGCTCCGGTGTTGTAGGCAGAGGAAAACACGTGCCTTTTACTTGCTGCATAGTTTTCTCTCTCTGCCAGTCATTTGACTTCTCTCTGCTGTCAGATATTCACGGAGCGGAGCGGCGTCATTGAATTTGTCTCTTCAGTGTTGATCTACTATACGATCGTTTTAGAGATATCTGGCAGGCAAATTGTGTTTAAGTGTTACGGTAAGGTACCTCAGCCTGTCTGAGGTGTAGGGGGCCTGATTGGTTTATTACTTTAAAGAATTTTTGCATAATGTTAAGCGTCTGTGGTATTAAAAATTCTTAAAGTGACAGTGTATTTAAAACATTTCTACAATTTGGAGAATTTTTATTTAGTATTATGGACATGGAAGACTCTGTTTCTTTTGACAAATGCTTGCTATGCCTAGAGGCACAAATTGTTTTGCCTATGCAATTCTGTGCTGCATGCTTAGCTAGAACACTTCAATTCAAAGATAAATGTTGCCCGCTGAGCCCAATGTCTCTCAGGATGATGCTGTTCAGGCAATGCCACAGCTTTCTCCTCAAACGTCCCAAGCCTCTATGGCGTCACATACAGTGCCCTGCAGTTCCTCTCAGCCTTCTGGACAAGTTTATTTGCCTGCAGATTTTGCTGCACAGGTATCTTCTGCAGTATCTGTGGCATTATCTGCTTTTCCTATGCTGGGAAAACGTAAGAGGAAAATTAGACATTCAGATAGTAAGGTTTCTGTTCCACCTACTGCTACACAGGTTGCCCTCCCTCATAAGTCTGATGAGGAGGATACGTCAGTAGCCTCTGAGGGTGAAATCTCAGATTCGGACAATATTATTCCTTCATCTGATACTGAAGAAGTAAACTTCAGATTTAAGCTTGAACACCTTCGTGCACTGTTAAAGGAGGTATTGGCTACTTTGGATGACTCCGATACTTCTGTTGTTGTCAACCCTAAGAAGTCTAGTAAACTTAATAAATACTGTGATGTTCCTTCCTTTGTGGAAGTTTTTCCTGTCCCAGACCATGTGACAGAGATTATTTCACAGTAATGGGAGAAGCCAGGGATTCCTTTCTCCCCGTGACTCCATTAAAGATTCTTGGCGCACAGTGCCTAAAGTAAAAGGGGCTTTTACTTTAAGGATCCCATGGACAAAAAGCTGGAAGCTTATTTGAAGAAGATGCATGTTCATCAAGGTCTTCAATGGCAACCTGCAGTTTGTATTGCCACAGTAGCAAGTGCGGCATCTTATTGGTGCAACACCTTGTCTGAATCAATTTTAGTAGAGACTCCGTTGGAGTAGATACAAGATATGATTAAGGCTCTCAAACTAGCAAATTCCTTTATTTCTGATGCTAACATGCAAGTTATTAGACTGGGAGCCAAGATGTCTGGCTTCACTGTTCTAGCCCGCAGGGCATTGTGGCTAAAATCTTGGTCAGCTGATGTTACCTCTAAGTCCAAGCTTCCGGAGCTTCCTTACAAGGGGAAGACCTTGTTCGGACCTGGTCTGGTAGAAATAATTTCTGATATTACGGGTGGAAAAGAGTCTTTTCTACCGCAAGACAAGAAGAACAGACTCAAAGGATGTCAAAGTAATTTTCGTTCCTTTCGTAACTTCAAAGGTCAAAAGTATTCCTCTCCCTCTTCCAAGCAGGAGCAGTCCAAGTCTTCTTGGAAGCCCAATCAGTCTTGGAATAAGGGAAAGCAATCAAAGAAACCCTCAGCTGAGTCTAAGTCAGCATGAAGGGTCAGCCCCCGGTCTGGGATCGGATCAAGTTGGGGGCAGACTTTCTCTGTTTTGTCAAGCGTGGAGACCAATGTCCCAGATCCTTAGACTGTGGACATAGTATCTCAGTATTGCAAAAAAGAATTCAAAACTTTCCCTCCCAGGGGCAGATTCCATCTCTCAAGATTATCTGCAGACCAGGTAAAAAGAGAGGCATTCTTGAACTGCGTTCTGGACCTTTCCTCCCTGGGAGTGATTGTTCCAGTTCCAGTAAGGGAACAGGGTCTAGGATTCTATTCAAATCTGTTTGTGGTGCCCAAAAAAGAGGGAACTTTTCGATTCATTTAAGACCTAAAGTGCCTCAACAAGTTTTTCAGGGTACCGTCCTTCAAAATGGAAACCAATTTGTTCCATTCTTCCTTTGGTCCAAGAGGGTCACTTCATGATGACCATAGACCTGAAGGACACGTATCTTCATGTTCCCATTCACAGGGATCATCACAAATTCCTGAGATTCGCCTTTCTAGACAAATACTTTTAGTTTGTGGCTCTTCCGTTTGGCCTTGCCAAGGCTCCCAGAATTTTCTCAAAGGTTCTGGGGGCTCTCTTGGCAGTGATCAGGTCTCGGGGAATTGCAGTGGCGCCCTACCTGGACGACATATTGGTTCATGCGCCATCTTTTCAACAAGCAAACTCTCATACAAAGATCTTGTTGTCTTTTCTATGTTCCCACGGTTGGAAAGTGAATCTGGAAAAGAGTTCCCTTGTTCCAGCTTAGGGACCATAATAGATTCCCTATTTATGAAAATTTCTCTGACAGAGGTTAGAAAATCCAGAATTCTCTCCTCTGGCCTTTCTCTACAGTCTGATGTTCAGCCATCAGTGGCTCAATGTATGGAGGTATTTGGTCTGATGGTCGCTTCCATGGACATCATTCCCTTTGCTCGATTCCATTTCAGAGCTCTGCAATTATGCATGCTCAGACAATGGAACGGAAACCATTTGGATCTGTCTCAGAGGATATATCTAGACCAGTCGACAAGAGACTCTCTCCCATGGTGGTTTCTCAGACCATCTGTCTCAGGGCACATACTTCCAGAGACCTTCCTGGATGATTATGACCACAGATGCCAGCCTGCTAGGCTGGGGAGCAGTCTGGGACTCGTTAAAAGCGCAGGGACTATGGACTCTGGAGGAATCTGCTCTCCCTATAAACATCTTGGAATTGAGAGCGATTTACAATGCTCTGATGGCTTGGCCTCATTTGTCCTTAGCCCGGTTTATCAGGTTTCAGTCGGACAACATCACCTCAGTGTCTTACATCAACCACCAGGGAGGAACTCAGAGTTCCTTAGCCATGATGGAGGTGGCACAGATTATTCAGTGGGCGGAAGCTCACAATTGTTGTCTATCTGCCATCCACATCCCTGGAGTGGAGAACTGGGAAACGGATTTCCTGAGCAGACAGACATTTCATCCCGGGGAGTGGGCTCTCCATCCGGAGGGTTTCTCCAGGTTAACCCTCAAATGGGGGGAGTTGGATCTGATGGCGTCTCGGCAGAACGCCAAGCTTCCATAGACCTGAAGCTTCCATAGACCATAATAGATTCCCTATCTATGAAAATTTTTCTGACAGAGGTTAGAAAATACAGAATTCTCTCCTCTGGCCTTTCTCTACAGTCTATTGTTCAGCCATCAGTGGCTCAATGTATGGAGGTAATTGATCTGATGGTCGCTTCCATGGACATCATTCCCTTTGCTTGATTCCATTTGAGAGCTCTGCAATTATGCATGCTCAGACAATGGAACGGAGACCATTTGGATCTGTCTCAGAGGATATATCTAGACCAGTCGACAAGAGACTCTCTCCCATGGTGGCTTTCTCAGAACATCTGTCTCAGGGCACGTACTTCCGGAGACCTTCCTGGGTGATTGTGACCATGGATGCCAGCCTGCTAGGCTGGGGATCAGTCTGGGACTTGTTAAAGGCGCAGGGACTATGGACATCTTGGAATTGAGAGTGATTTACAATGCTCTGATGGCTTGGCCTCAATTGTCTTTAGCCCGGTTTATCAGGTTTCAGTTGGACAACAGTACCTCAGTGGCTTACATCAACCACCAAGGAGGAACTCGGAGTTCCTTAGCCATGATGGAGGTGGCACAAATTATTCAGTGGGCGGAAGCTCACCATTGTTGTCTATCTGCCATCCACATTCCTGGAGTGGACAACTGGGAAGCGGATTTCCTGAGCAGACAGACATTTCATCCCGGGGAGTGGTCTCTCCATCCGGAGGGGTTCTCCAGGTTAACCCTTAAATGGGGGGTGTCGGAGTTGGATTTGATGGCGTCTCGGCAAAACGCCAAGCTACCAAGGTACGATTCAAGCTCAATAGATCCTCAGGCCACGCTGATAGATGCTCTGGCGGTTCCTTGGGATTTTGGTCTAGCATACCTGTTTCCTCCGTTTGCGCTCCTTCCACGAGTTATTGCTCATATCAAACAGGAGAGAGCATATGTAATTCTAATAGCTCTTGCATGGCCTCGCAGGATCTTGTATGCAGACCTAGTGAAGATGTCATCTCGGCCACCTTGGAGGTTGCCTCTGAGGAAGGACCTTCTAACTCAGGGTCCATTCCTCCATCCAAATCTCGTTTCTCTAAATCTGACTGTTTGGAGATTGAACGCTTAGTTCTGTCAGTCATTGAGACCATAATCCAGGCTTGCAAGCCTGTTACTCGAAAAATTTACCATAAGGTATGGCGTAAATACCTTTATTGGTGTGAATCTAAGGGGGTCAGGATTCCTAGAATTTTGTCTTTTCTCCAGGAAGGTCTGGAGAAAGGGTTATCAGTCAGTTCTCTGAAAAGTCAGATTTCTGCATTATCTATTTTGTTACACAAGCGTCTGGCCAGATGTTCAATTTTTTTGTCAGGCCCTGGTCAGAATCTGGCCTGTGTTTAAACCTGTTGCTCCTCCTTGGAGCCTTAATATAGTTCTTAACGTTTTGCAGCAGGCTCCATTAGAGCCAATGCATTCCATAGATATTAAGTTGCTATCTTGGAAGGTTTTGTTTCTTATTGCTATCTCTTCTGCTGTGAGAGTTTCGGATCTCTTGGCTTTGCAGTGTGATTCGCCTTACCTCATCCTTCGTGTGTATAGGGCGGTTCTTTGTACTAAATTGGGGCTTCTTCCTAAAGTGTTTCGGATAGAAATATTAATTAGGAAATTGTTCCTTCTCTCTGTCCCAATCCTTCTTCTCATAAAGAATGTCTGTTGAACAACTTGGGTATTGTGCGTGCTCTAAAATTCTACCCACAGGCGACTAAGGATTTTCTCTATACTTCTGCCCTGTTTGTTTGTTTCTCAGGAAAGTGTAAGGGTCAAAAGGCTACTGCTACTTTTCTTTCCCTCTGTTTGAGAAGTATAATTCGTTTTGCTTATGAGACTGCTGGACAGCAGCCTCCTGAGAGAATTACACCTCATTCCACTAGGGCTGTCTCCTCTTCTTGGGCTTTCACAAATGAAGCTTCTGTGGAACAGATTTGTAAGGCTGCAACTTGGTCCTCTCTGCATACTTTTTCCAAATTTTATACTTTTTCCTCGGCTGAGGCCTCTTTCGGGAGAAAGGTACTTCAAGCGGTGGTGCCTTCTGTTTAGGTCTGCCTGTCTTGTTCTCCCTCCCTGTTCATTCTGTGTCCTCTAGCTTGGGTATTGGTTCCCACTAGTAATTGAATGACATTGTGGACTCTCCATATCTTAGGAAAGAAAAAAAAATGTATGCTTACCTGATAAATGTATTTATTTCCGGATATGGAGAGTCCACGACCCCACCCTTTATTAAGTCCGTTATTTTTTACTAAACCTCAGTAACCTCTATACCTTTGTGTTATTCCTTTTCCATTTCCCTTCAGTCGAATGACTGGGGATTATGGGTAGGGGACTGACACTTAAAGGGACATTAAACCCCAAAATTTTATTTCATTATTCAGACAGAGAATACATTTTTAAAAAACATTCCAATTTACTTCTATTATCTAATTTGCTTCATTCTTTAGATATCCTTAGTAAAAGAAATAGCAATGCACATGGATGAGCCAATCACATGAGGCATTTATGTGCAGCCACCAATCAGAAGCTACTGAGCCTATCTAGATATGCTTTTCAGGAAAGAATGTCAAGAGAACGAAGCAAATTAGATAATAGAAGTAAATTAGAAAGTTGTTTAAAATTGTATTCTCTATCTGAATCATGAAAGAAAAAATTTTGTTTAATGTCCCTTTAACAGCTTTTCTGAGGTTCTCTTTGCCTCCTCCTGCTGGCCAGCAGTGATATTCCCACTAGTAATTGAATGACGTTGTGTACTCTCCATATCTGGAAAGAAATTTATCAGGTAAGTATAAATTTTGTTTTTCTTATTTTTTTTAAATAAATATGTCATACTACTAGGTGACCCTCTGAAACCAGTTTGAGGCCACTTTTGGACCTCCTGGACAACTTGAAGTTAACTCATTAGAGGTTACATTGGAAAAAAGGAGATCACTCATGGGTCTCATGAAACAAATTTAACTATCCAAAATAAAATATCTGTTAAGCTACAACAGAGAACAATGCTTGTGATATGATTGGCATTGCTACAACTATCTATAGTAAGAGTGGCATAGTCTAAACTGTAGGTGCAACGATGAGCAAATGCTTGTTGTATGATTGGCATTTCTAACATATAATAAAATAAAACCACAGATTAGCTGGACAAATTCTATAATAATGTGCTCAAACAAATATGAAAAGATTATACTGAATTTAAATATACTTGGCATCATTTATAGAGTGGCTTCACTGTACAGAAGTATGTGGTATAAAGTATAAATGATTAATTAGTTCTAGTAAAATTAATAGCCGAGCTCAGGGAACTAGGACTTAGATGGTGTATAGAAGGAAAAATATAGTAGTTTGGTGCATACTGAAGAATAACCATAAACTTAAAGGGATACTAAACCCATTTTTTTTTTCTTTCAGGATTCCGATAGAGCATGCAATTTTAAGCAACTTTCTAATTTACTCCTATTATCATTTTTTCTTTGTTCTCTTGCTATTTTTATTTAAAAAGCAGGAATGTATAGCTAAGGAGCCGGCCCATTTTAGGTTCAGCACCCTGGATAGCGCTTGCTTATAGGTGGCTACATTTGGCTAACCAATAAACAAGAGTAACCCAGGTACTGAACCAAAAATTCCAGCTTTTTAAATAAAGATAACAAGAGAACAAAGATAAATTGAGAATAGGAGTCAATTAGAAAGTTGCTTAAAATTGTATGCTCTATCTGAATCATGAAAGAAAAAAAATGGGTTTAGTGTCCCTTTAACAGTAGTTCACTGAAGGACCACATGGGCTAATATATGGATAAGAGAAAGGAAACATAGCGCACTTTAGAGCTAAACAGGCCATAATTAAATCTATAATTCAGGATATGACTCAATTGCAATAACTGCTCGCTCCACAGACTCTCCCCTAGTTTTGAAAGCTTCAAGCACTCCCTAAAGACTCTACTGTTCAGGGATGCATACAACCTACACTGACCTTTCTTTATACCAGTTCCTCTCCTTCATTGCTATCCCCTGTACCCCCTTAGCATCTAAGCCTAAGAGTCCAGCTGTTTGTAGATCACCTTCTTAAGAGCTGATAACAACAGTGCGACTCTTGGCAGGGCCCTCTACCCTTTTGATCCCTATAAATGTTTTGTTGTACTCCACCTGTGTCTATAGCGCTGCAGAATCTGTTGGCGCTCTACAAATAACCGATAATAACTGATCTTAAAAACAAAATATAAGGATAGTATCCACTCAAACAACATTTGTTGTAATATTGGTATATACTATATAAAGACTCACTAAAGCCTGCGGGTGAGTTCCAGTAGACTTAAAGTAAGGGATATATTATAGGTTACTCTAAATACTAAATATATTTCAATAAGCACATAAGTCAGGGAGCACCTCTCCCATTAAGCTCGATGAGGAACTATTGTGAGTTAGGTAAAAAAAATAGCATAAATCTTTTAGAGAGGGGTAAAACCAAAAGCACATAAATTGAATGTATAAATATAAAAGGATTTGGACATATCATGGGAATCCCTTTCTTGAGACCTACATTTAAGGTATAATATAGAACTGGGTATTGAAATATGAGCTAAAAAGCATCCCTCAATTAAATCTAACATAATGTAAGGCAAAAATATACAAACCAGGGAATGAGAAACTGTAATCTAGCATAGGTCAGATCTCAATATAGGTAACAAAAGAGAAAATAAAACATTATATGATACCCAAACATCAAACCAATAGGTCTTCACAAGAGGTATTCCTAATGTACCCTGTTGTTCAAATCTACTCCAAATTTATTTCATAATCCCTATCTATAGAAATTTTTGCCAAAGTATAGAAACTAAAAATTCCAAGCAAAACAAGTCCCAATAATAAACAAATCTAAAATAAGCTAAGGACTAAAGCACTGTTAGGTGTTCTGTCGAAATTTGCTCCCTCGTAGAGATTTGCTACCTGGATGTGCTCATGCACACAATTACGTAATCGCATCTTCAACATATGTTTGACGAGGGAGGACTAAATTACTCCTCGCATTTATTAAAGCAGCCATGTAAAAGCATGACTGTTATTAAATTTGGACGGGGTAATGTTTGCTTCAATTGCACAAGGTTTTTCACTGCTCAAGGTTCTGAGGTTTTTTTTTCCGGATCTGGGCTTATTTTCGATCCAGTTTGGAAATTAAGGGGTTAATTGTGAAAAAAAAATTGTGTTGCAATCTTAACTACCTATAGAGGGTCTACATACAAAATTTTGAAAAATTTGGTCCATGTTTAGGCTGTTTGGCAGAACGTGTATGCTTTTTTTCTCTTAAAGGCGCAGTACCTTTTTTAAGATTGCTATCTTTTTCGCTAAATAAAGTGTTTTCATGCTTGTTTGAAGTCATTACTAGCCTGTTCAACATGTCTGACATTGAGGAAAGTGAAAGTTTAATATGTTTAGAAGCCATTGTGGAACCTCCACTTAGTATGTGTCCCTCATGTACTGAAAGGTCAATTTATTGTAAAGAACATATTTTAGCTACTAAAAGTATGTCGCAGAATGATTCTCAGTCAGAAGAGAATCAGGGTATGCAATCTAATTCTCCCCAAGTGTCACAACCGTTAACGCCCGCACAAGCAACGCCAAGTACTTCTAGTGCGTCTAATTCTTTCACCCTGCAAGATATGGCCACAGTTATGAATACTACCCTCACTAAGGTTTTATCTAAGCTGCCGGGGTTGCAGGGGAAGCGCAGCAGGTCTGGTGTGAGAACAAACGCTGAGCCCTCTGACGCTTTCTTAGCCATATCCGATGTACCCTCACAATGTTCTGAAGTGAGGGATTTGCTGGCTGAGGGAGAGATTTCTGACTTAGGAAATATGTTCCCTCAGACAGATTCAGATATGACGGCTTTTAAATTTAAACTAGAACACCTCCGCTTATTGCTCAGGGAGGTTTTAGCGACTCTGGATGATTGTGACCCTATTGTAGTTCCAGAGAAATTGTGTAAAATGGACAAATTCGTAGAGGTTCCTGCCTACACTGATGTTTTTCCGGTCCCTAAGAGGATTTCGGAAATTGTTACTAAGGAGTGGGATAGACCGGGTATTCCATTCGCTCCCCCTCCTACTTTTAAGAAAATGTTTCCCATATCAGACGCCGTGCGGGACTCGTGGCAGACGGTCCCTAAGGTGGAGGGAGCTATTTCTACCCTGGCTCAGCGTACAACTATACCTATTGAGGACAGTTCTGCTTTCAAAGATCCTATGGATAAAAAATTAGAGGGTCTCCTGAAGAAAATATTTGTTCATCAAGGTTTTCTTCTCCAACCTATAGCGTGCATTGTTCCTGTAACTACTGCAGCGTCCTTTTGGTTTGAGGCTCTGGAAGAGGCTCTTCAGGTTGAGACTCCATTAGAGGATATTTTGGATAGAATTAGGGCTCTCAAGCTAGCTAATTCTTTCATTACAGATGCCGCTTTTCAATTGGCTAAATTAGCGGCGAAGAATTCAGGCTTTGCCATTTTAGCGCGCAGAGCGTTATGGCTTAAGTCCTGGTCTGCTGATGTGTCATCAAAAGCTAAGCTTTTAGCCATCCCTTTCAAGGGTAAGACCCTATTCGGGCCTGAACTGAAAGAGATTATTTCAGCCATCACTGGAGGGAAAGGCCATGCCCTTCCTCAGGATAAGACGAATAAGATGAGGACCAAACAAAATAATATTTTCGTTCCTTTCAAAACTTCAAAGGTGGTCCCTCTTCCTCTTCCCCTCCCGCAAAGCAAGAGGGGAATCTTGCTCAATCCAAGTCAGTCTGGAGACCTAACCAGACTTGGAACAAGGGTAAACAGACCAAGAAGCCCGCTGCTGCCACCAAGACAGCATGAAGGGGTAGCCCCCGATCCGGGACCAGATCTCGTAGGGGGCAGACTTTCGCTCAGGCTTGGGCAAGAGACGTTCAGGACTCCTGTGCTTTAGAAATAGTAACCCAGGGGTATCTTCTAGATTTCAAAGATCCTCCCCCAAGGGGGAGATTCCATCTTTCTCAATTGTCTGTAAACCAGATAAAAAGAGAGGCGTTCTTACGCTGTGTAGAAGACCTATATTCCATGGGAGTGATCTGCCCAGTTCCGGAAACAGAACAGGGGCAAGGGTTCTACTCCAATCTGTTTGTGGTTCCCAAAAAAGAGGGAACTTTCAGACCAATTTTGGATCTCAAGATCCTAAACAAATTCCTCAGAGTCCCATCCTTCAAGATGGAGGTCATTCAGACTATTTTGCCAATGATCCAGGAGGGTCAATATATGACCACCGTGGACTTAAAGGATGCGTATCTACACATTCCTATCCACAAGGAGCATCACCAGTTCCTCAGGTTCGCCTTTTTGGACAAGCATTACCAGTTTGTGGCTCTTCCCTTCGGGTTGGCCATGGCTCCCAGAATTTTTACAAAGGTGCTAGGGTCCCTTCTGGCGGTTCTAAGGCCACGGGGCATAGCGGTGGCGCCTTATCTGGACGATATCTTAATCCAGGCGTCAATTTACCAACTAGCCAAGTCTCATACGGACATCGTGTTGGCTTTTCTAAGATCTCACGGGTGGAAGGTGAACGTTAAAAAAAGAGTTCACTTATCCCTCTCCCATGTCACGGTGGACATGAAAAATTTTCTGACGGAGGTCAGGAAATCAAAGATTCTATCCATCTGCCGAGCTCTTCATTCCATTCCTCGGCCCTCAGTGACTCAGTGTATGGAGGTAATCGGTTTAATGGTAGCGGCAATGGACATAGTTCCGTTTGCTCGCTTGCATCTCAGACCACTGCAACTTTGCATGCTCAAACAGTGGAATGGGGATTATGCAGATTTATATCCTCAGATAAATCTGGACCAAGAGACCAGAGACTCTCTTCTTTGGTGGTTGTCACAGGATTATCTGTCCAAGGGAATGTGTTTCCGCAGGCCAGCGTGGGTCATATTGACAATGGATGCCAGCCTATTGGGCTGGGGTGCAGTCTGGAATTCCCTGAAAGCACAGGGATTGTGGACTCAGGAGGAGGCTCTCCTCCCGATAAATATTCTAGAACTAAGAGCGATATTCAACGCGCTTCAGGCGTGGCCTCAGCTGGCGTCGGCCAGATTCATAAGATTCCAGTCGGACAATATCACGACTGTAGCATATATCAATCATCAGGGGGGAACAAAGAGTTCTCTAGCGATGATAGAGGTTACCAAAATAATTCAATGGGCAGAGACTCACTCTTGCCATCTATCAGCAATCTATATCCCAGGAGTGGAGAACTGGGAAGCGGATTTTCTAAGTCGTCAGACTTTTCATCCGGGGGAGTGGGAACTCCATCCGGAGGTGTTTGCACAATTGATTCAGCAATGGGGCACACCAGAATTGGATCTGATGGCGTCTCGTCAGAATGCCAAACTTCCTCGATACAGGTCCAGGTCAAGGGATCCTCAGGCAGTACTGATAGATGCTCTAGCAGTACCCTGGTCGTTCAACCTGGCTTATGTGTTTCCACCATTTCCTCTCCTTCCTCGTTTGATTGCCAGAATCAAACAGGAGAGAGCTTTGATGATTTTGATAGCACCTGCGTGGCCACGCAGGACTTGGTATGCAGACCTGGTGGACATGTCATCTCTTCCACCATGGACTCTGCCACTGAGACAGGACCTTCTGATTCAAGGTTCGTTCCAGCATCCAAATCTTGTTTCTCTGCGACTGACTGCTTGGAAATTGAACGCTTGATCTTATCCAAGCGGGGGTTCTCTGAGTCGGTCATAGATACCTTGATTCAGGCTCGAAAGCCTGTCACCAGGAAAATTTATCATAAAGATATGGCGTAAATATCTTTATTGGTGCGAATCCAAAGGCTACTCATGGAGTAAGATCAGGATTCCTAGGATTTTGTCCTTTCTCCAAGAAGGATTGGAGAAGGGGTTATCAGCTAGTTCCTTAAAGGGACAGATATCTGCTTTATCAATTCTACTGCACAAACATCTGGCAGATGTTCCAGACGTTCAGTCGTTCTGTCAGGCTTTAGTTAGAATCAAGCCTGTGTTTAAACCTGTTGCTCCGCCATGGAGTTTGAATTTAGTTCTTAAAGTTCTTCAAGGGGTTCCGTTTGAACCTATGCATTCCATAGATATTAAGCTTCTATCTTGGAAAGTTTTGTTTTTAGTTGCTATCTCTTCGGCTTGAAGAGTTTCTGAACTATCTGCATTGCAATGCGACTCGCCTTATCTTGTTTTCCATGCTGATAAGGTGGTTCTGCGTACCAAACCTGGATTCCTTCCTAAGGTTGTTACTAATAAGAATATTAATCAGGAAATTGTTGTTCCTTCTCTGTGTCCTAATCCTTCTTCTAAGAAGGAGCGTCTATTGCACAACTTGGACGTGGTTCGTGCTTTAAAGTTTTACTTGCAAGCGACCAAAGATTTCCGTCAAACATCTTCTTTGTTTGTTGTCTATTCTGGAAAACGTAGAGGTCAAAAAGCTATGGCTACCTCTCTTGCCTTTTGGCTAAAAAGCATCATCCATTTGGCATACGAGACTGCTGGACAGCAGTCTCCTGAAAGAATTACAGCTCACTCTACTAGAGCGGTGGCTTCCACATGGGCTTTTAAAAATGATGCTTCTGTTGAACAGATTTGTAAGGCTGCGACTTGGTCTTCGCTTCATACCTTTTCCAAATTTTACAAATTTGATACCTTTGCTTCTTCGGAGGCTGTTTTTGGGAGAAAAGTTCTTCAAGCAGTGGTACCTTCTGTTTAACCATCTGTCTTGTCCCTCCCGTTCATCCGTGTCCTGTAGCTTTGGTATTGTATCCCACAAGTAAAGGATGAATCCGTGGACTCGTCTTACCTTTATAGAAGAAAACTAAATTTATGCTTACCTGATAAATTGATTTCTTCTATGGTAAGACAAGTCCACGGCCCGCCCTGTCATTTTAAGACGGATTATATTTTTTGATTTAAACTCAGTCACCTCTGCACCTTGTAGTTTCTCCTTTTCCTTCCTGTACCTTCGGTCGAATGACTGGGGGGTGGAGCTAAGGGAGGAGCTATATAGACAGCTCTGCTGTGGTGCTCTTTGCCACTTCCTGTAGGGAAGGATAATATCCCACAAGTAAAGGATGAATCCTTGGACTCGTCTTACCATAGAAGAAATCAATTTATCAGGTAAGCATAAATTTAGTTTTACCTGTACAACAGTTTTTAATATGCTTAGCGACTGCTTAGCAATTGCTGGTTTCACATGTTCAGCTGGCTCTCCCTGAGCCTCGAGATGGGTTAACCCTTTATCACGAATAATGCATATTTCCTCTTTTTTATTTTAGCTATAGTAAAGTCTTTTTGATCAGCCATATCTAGCCCTTCCAACAAAGCAGGAAGCCAGTCGTCATCCCCTTTAAAGCCCAAATATACTGCTGCTGCAAAACATTTTGCCATAGCACAAGCTATTTTGTGGAAGTGTTCCTCAAGTAGTGCTGCAATTGACCTGCCAAATTCTTCAGTTGTAGGTGCCATTCTGCCCTAAAATCTTACTAGAAAACGCAGTGTCTTGCAAGATAGCACTGCTGGCTGGTCAGGTTTAAGAATTACACTGCCAAGGAGGTATGGGGGTAGATTTATCAAGCAGCGGATGCTGCAATCTACAGTGGATCATGTCCGCCCGACAGTTGATAAATCTACCCAATAGAATGAGGCCGCCTTCCCCAACAACTGAGGCCTCCACAAAAAGTTCTGGAACATAGGAGCTGGAGCTAAAATAATGGTATAAATACATTCCCCAATGCACAACAAAACATAAGTACAAATTGTAGATGGATTTCATAGATATTTCAAGAATATTAATTCTTTCCAACTTTCCTCCAGCTCACATTTTTGCGACCAGTCATGGCCGTAGCCAGGACATTCTCCCCCAGATATTTATTATTTAATGTAATATTATTTAATATTTTAGGTAACAATACATGGTCTACAAGACAAAAGATCATATATTCTTGTATATTCTGTGATATAGTGAGTTTCCTCTTCATTTACAATTTACTGTTGATTTAAGCGTGAACTATGAATCTGCAGTTTTGCAAGATATATAATACATATATAAGATTGCACCTCTGACAACAGACTTTATATACGTTGAGAAAGGTGTTCAACTTGATGTAATTAGTGTTTGGTTTTGAAAAATTGATCAAATTGTTATGTCACACTTTTTTTGCTCTTGTTCCTATTATTGTTTATTTATTTATAAATAAAGGTTTAAAAGTGACGTTTTTTTGTATGTGAAATAGACATGGAGCTATTATTTTTCGTTCATTTGTAATTTGAATTCAGTATGTCAGGGGAAAGAAGAGAATCCGAAAAGCTGGGTATTCGCACAGCAGAGAAATTACTGAAAGAATATCATCCTAGCACAGTACAAGGACAGAACCATCTGATCATGTTACAGTGCCACTGCCTGATGGCCACCAAAGATAAAGTAAACGTGGAAACTGCTCTAGCTACATTTACAGAATTTGCTACTAATGAGGTACCACGCATTCTGCAAATTCTGCCCTATTTTTTTTAATATATTACATATGTGTTTATTTTTATTAAAGGGACAGTAAAGTCAAAATTAAATTTTCATGATTAATAAGTTGCAATTTTAACCAACTTTTAAATTTACGTCTATCATCTAAATTGACTTTGTTCTTTTGATATCCTGTATTGAAAAGCATACCTAGGTAGGCTGAGGAGCAGCAATGCAGGGGTACCAAGAGAATGAAGCACATAACTTCTGTGCTCTTTCTGAATCACAAAATAAACTTTTTGAGGTTTCATGTTCTTTTAACCCCTTGAGTGCTAACGACGGCTCTGAGCACTCTCCCACCTTGAGGGAGATCTGGGGGCTCCCACTCCCTCCTACCCCGGCGATCGTGCCTGTAGAGTGGCAGGCATCGCCGGGGCTTCCCGTTTTGCGTGGTGACGTCGTTGTGCGTAATGACGTGATGACGTCACCGTGCAACTTTATGTAAAAAAAGACAATGGACAATATAGGGAAAGGGGGCATGCCGCTTAGAAGCCTGTATCTATGGCATCTAAGCAGCTACAGACCCCCAAGACCCACCATTGGAAAGGTAATCGCCTAACCCTTCCAACAGTGTATCTTGGGGATCTGAAATGAAAAGAAAAAAAGTAAAAAAAAAAAATATATTAAAAATGTAAAATTAAAAAACCCTCAAATGTGCTTAGCACCCAGGTGGGAAAGTGCTTAGCACTCAAAGGGTTAAGTAAAAATAGCTAATATGCACATAAGACTAGACATAGGTTGCTTGGTACTCAGTTCTGATTTTTCCCACTTGTGCCTTTTGATGTCACCACTGCCATGTGTTGTTGCTCTCTTTGATTGGATGTACTTTGTGACTTATTGTGTAGCACAGGGGTGGGCAGACGTTTGTAAGGCAAGGTCTTCCTCTAATTTTATTCTAAGTGCCGTGTTCACCTAACTAAAAAAAAACACCAGTCTTGATAATAATAATTACAATAATGTATTTATTCAAAAAACACAAAGAATAGTCCAGCACACAAAAACACAAAATAGTCCAGCACACAAAAACACAAAATAGTCCAGCACACAAAAACACAAAGAATAGTCCAGCACACAAAAACACAAAATAGTCCAGCACACAAAAACACAAAGAATAGTCTAGCACACAAAAACACAAAGAATAGTCTAGCACACAAAAACACAAAGAATAGTCCAGCACACAAAAACACAAAGAATAGTCCAGCACACAAAAACACAAAATAGTCCAGCACACAAAAACACAAAGAATAGTCCAGCACACTAAAACACAAAGAATAGTCCAGCCCACTAAAACACAAAGAATAGTCCAGCCCACTAAAACACAAAGAATAGTCCAGCACACAAAAACACAAAGAATAGTCCAGCACAAAAAAACACAAAGAATAGTCCAGCACACAAAAACACAAAATAGTCCAGCACACAAAAACACAAAGAATAGTCCAGCACACAAAAACACAAAGAATAGTCCAGCACGCAAAAACACAAAGAAAAGTCCAGCACACAAAAACACAAAGAATAGTCTAGCACACAAAAACACAAAATAGTCCAGCACACAAAAACACAAAGAATAGTCTAGCATACAAAAACACAAAGAATAGTCCAGCACACAAAAACACAAAGAATAGTCCAGCACACAAAAACACAAAGAATAGTCTAGCACACAAAAACACAAAGAATAGTCCAGCACACAAAAAAACACAAAGAATAGTCCAGCACACAAAAAAACACAAAGAATAGTCCAGCACACAAAAAAACACAAAGAATAGCCCAGCACACAAAAACACAAAGAATAGTCCAGCACACAAAAACACAAAATAGTCTAGCACACAAAAACACAAAGAATAGTCTAGCACACAAAAACACAAAGAATAGTCCAGCACACAAAAACACAAAGAATAGTCCAGCACACAAAAACACAAAGAATAGTCCAGCACACAAAAACACAAAGAATAGTCCAGCCCACTAAAACGCAAAGAATAGTCCAGCACACAAAAACACAAAGAATAGTCTAGCACACAAAAACACAAAGAATAGTCCAGCACACAAAAACACAAAATAGTCCAGCACACAAAAACACAAAGAATAGTCCAGCCCACTAAAACGCAAAGAATAGTCCAGCACACTAAAACACAAAGAATAGTCCAGCCCACTAAAACACAAAGAATAGTCCAGCCCACTAAAACACAAAGAATAGTCCAGCACACAAAAAAACACAAAGAATAGTCCAGCACACAAAAACACAAAGAATAGCCCAGCACACTAAAACACACAAAGAATAGTCCAGCACACAAAAACACAAAGAATAGCCCAGCACACTAAAACACACAAAGAATAGTCCAGCACACAAAACACAAAGAATAGTCCAGCACACAAAAACACAAAGAATAGCCCAGCACACTAAAACACACAAAGAATAGTCCAGCACACAAAACACAAAGAATAGTCCAGCACATACTGTATTGTTGCTACAAATAGGATCTGCTGGCTGCAAATTGTATT
The DNA here is from genome assembly GCF_027579735.1 of Bombina bombina. Classification (NCBI taxonomy): domain Eukaryota; kingdom Metazoa; phylum Chordata; class Amphibia; order Anura; family Bombinatoridae; genus Bombina; species Bombina bombina. The sequence continues at coordinate 170,432,417 of NC_069503.1, read as the reverse complement.
TTTGCCACAAATAGGACCTGCTGGCTGCAAATTGTATTTTTTTTTTTTTACACAAATAGGACCTTCTGGCTGAAAATTATATTTTTGACACAAATAATACAGCTTTAAAAATCAGCCACACTCTTTAACAAATACAGCCTTGCTCTGTCTTTACTTACTGCGAGAGCTCTCTCTTAACGTCACGCTGGGACCGTCAAGCAACCTTATCTGTGTACCGCGCCTGCCTATGATAAGTAGTCTCACAATCAAGACAGCTCGAGACTCATTCTACAAACTAATTTTATTGGCTGTACTCCATGTCAGGTTGATGTGTGTTATGTGTGTTGTATGATAGTGTGTGGTTTGTGTGTGTATTGTATGAGAGTGTGTGTGCTGTGTGTTGTATGAGAGTGTGTGTGTGTTTATTACCTTTTACAACACTTTCAAGTTTAACTACTATCAGGAATAAATGACGCACACATTTTAGTCACTTTGACAAAAATTGCAGCTATCTTGTATATTTCTTTTCATACCAAGCATAAAAATAGGGTTGCGAAGGTATGTGGTATCATGGCACTGGGTCTTGGGGAAAATTTTGACATAGAACTAACAAGCATTTCATTTTATACCAATACTTTCCAGACGTTCTTTTATGATGATTTTTTCCCCAATGAGAAATGTTTTCATTAGAACCTGCATGTCTCCATCACAAATTCAAAGAATATCTTAGTTAATGCGGTATGCACGTCTGATTTCTTTATTATATTGCTTATGTTTGTAGAAAGAAAATGTGCCTGCTATTCTAGCCGTTGCCCAGGCTTACATGATTCTCAAACAAATTCCACGAGCCAGGAACCAGCTGAAGAGGTTGTCAAAAATAACCTGGTCCTTGACTGATGCAGATGATCTGGAAAAGAGTTGGTTGCTGTTGGCTGACGTATACATCAAGTCTGGAAAGTACGATATTTCAACTGAACTGCTGAAACGCTGCCTACTCTATAATAAGGTATGAGAAAAAAAAGCAGATGTTATTAAGTTGTCTTTACTGTAAGAAGCTTAATTATATTCAATAGTACAATCCCCTAAAATGAGTCTTTACTTCCTATTTATCTATTATTTAATTATTATACAGTATATTAAAGGGATAGTAAACACCAAAAATGTTATTGTTTAAAAAGATAGATATTTCCTTTATTACCCCTTCCATAACCAACACTGTTATAGAAATATACTTTTTAACCTCTATTATTACCTTGTATCTAAGCCTCTGCAGACTGCCTCCTTAACTCAGATCTTTTGACAGACTTGCATTTCAGGCAAATAGTGATGACTCTTAAATAACTTCACGTGCATGAGCACAATGCTATTTATATGAAATACATGAACTAACGCCCTCTAGCTGTAAAAAAAACTGTCAAATGCATTCAGATAAGAGGTGGCATTCAAGGGCTTAGAAATGAGCATATGAGCTTACCTAGGTTTGGCTTTCAACTAAGAATACCAAGAGAACAAAACAAATTAGATGATTAAAGCAAATTGGAAAGTTGTTTAAAATGACATGCTCTATCTGTATCATGACATTTTAATTTTGACTTTACTATCCCTTTAAATTAAAAAATGAATACTTATCGCTTGCTCGTTAACCCAACACTGATTTAAAACCACATCACTATACCCGAAAGGAGTTATTTATTTCACATTCCAATGTTCTTCACATACAGGAAAATGTTATTTTTATTTGAAATAGATATTTCTATTTATCTATACCTGTATATATTCATAAACATATATATTTTACATTAACATCATCAGATATATATAGAAATATATATTTAAAAATAAAAATATTTTTTATTCTATGTGAAGAACATTGTAATGTGAAATATGTCTTTGTGTTTTGCGCTGTAGGTCTATTGCGGTGTCAGGTTAGCAGGTGAAGAATTAATTATCTTAAGGCACGTTATGTAAATATTAAATATAAAATATTGCAAAAAAATAAGAATTATTAATAATTATAGATGTTATTAAAAATTCTAAAAAGAATTTAAATATTTATGTATATTTTACAGTAACTATAATAATTATTAATAATTATTCATATTTTGTTCAATATTTTTATATTTAATATTTACACAACGTACCTTGTTACAAGGTTTTTTTCTGCAGTCTTGCAATAAATGAAGATACTAGGTGTGTGTGATTGTTTGTAATGCATTAACACCATATTGGCTGCAATTGATTTGCAAAAACCAAACACTATCACCACCACTTGACTCATTTGCCTAATTTGTAACAAGAACTTTGGATATCCTGGTTGCGATATCCAAATTTCTCAGTTGTAACAAAGTATTTTATGCTATTCTATGGTTATTAGACCAAAATAATACACATTGCAGTTGTGATAAACATTAATAATTATATTTTTTCATCTGAAACCATTAGCAATGATCTGATATACTTCTTGTGCTTAATATTACCAATGAGAAGTACACTTTTAGTAAATGTCCTGACATCACCTTATTAGCAAGCACTAAAATCTCTGTAACCTCTGAGACACAGCAATCAGCATTAGTCAGATGAATTTACTGCACCCCCTCTCTGCCTGCAAAATTATTTAATATTATTTATTATTTTTATACTTTATTTATAAAGCGCCAAAAAAATCTGCAGCACTGTACATGGATACAATAGATACAGTGATACAATACTTATTAGAGACAAGACAACATTTGTCAAACAAATACATTGAGGGCCTTATTCATGCAAGAGCTTAATGATACAAATTCATAGTTTACCTGCACTTAGCGTCTAACAGTGGTCTGATCATTATAGTCCAGCACCATCTATGTACATTAAACACGCCAAGCTGCTTTATATCCTTTACACACTACTCATTCATTACTTTTTAAGATAAAAAACTGTATGTTTGCCTTTTAGGAAAAATTCTTATTATTTGTATACGATTAAAAAGGTTAATGATATGTTATTAACAGATAATCACTGTGATACTGTCTTGATACACTGTCCATTCATCTATAGAATATTATTAACCAAGCTTCCGTTTGTTTTTTAATTCAGTCTTGCTGTAAAGCATATGAATATTTGGGTTATATTATGGAGAAAGAACAATCGTACAAAGATGCTGCAGAGAACTACCAACTTGCATGGAAATACAGCAGTCAGTCCAACCCTTCTGTTGGTGAGTGCTCTACTCTATTGCCGTATGCCAGAGATTATCTTAGTCTTGTACTTAGTCTTGCACTTGGTCTTGTACTTAGTCTTAGGCTTTGAGTTCACATGATTTTTAGCTTGAGAGCTGTGTATTGTGCAAAGCAGTGCTCTGGTTTAAAGGGTGAAATAAACATTACAATATAATGCTCAGGGAGAAAAAATACACTTTTCTTTCTAATGACACGGTGAGTCCACGGATCATCATCAATTACTGTTGGGAATATCACTCCTGGCCAGCAGAAGGAGGCAAAGAGCACCACAGCAAAGCTGTTAAATATCACTCCCCTACCCACAATCCCCCAGTCATTCTCTTTGCCTGTAGTGCAAGGAGGAGGTGAAGTTTAAGTGTCTGATGAGAAGTTTTCTTCAATCAAGATTTTTTTTTTTTTAGCAGAGTAAACTTACTCTGTTACTTTCTGGGATCTAGCCTAGTCCACATCAGTCTCTTCAGTAGGGCAGTGGTGGCTTTTGAGCACTTGAGAACTTGTGAGGTACAATCCTCACTGCGTTTTCTCAAGAATCTGGTTCCCTAACTAGAAATCCTTACTAGGTTTACTCAGTTTTTCTCTCTTCACAGGTCCATGTTAGGTGCTGCACCCTCTCAAACTAGGTGAGCTGTCCTGCTGCCGGACAGCACTTTCAGGTAAGTGCCATTTTAATTTTCTTTTGCAAGAAGATTGCTGGCACTTGTTACAGCTAAAAGCTATCTTATTTAATATGGGACTTTATTAAACCTTCATGTTTGAGGTTTCTTTTAGGCAGTTTTGACATTGAGACTGTGAGGTGATTTATGGTGGCTCAGTGTGTTATAGTTGTTTTTATACTTTAACTGCAGCTCACAGAGTGACTTCCCTCACAGAAGAAACAATCCACTTTTCAAATACAGAGCGGTTACAGAGCCCTAACTGCTGAAAAAAACGGCTTACAACAGGTCATGGAGATTACTGTTGTAAGCCGTTTTTTTCAGCAGTTAGGGCTCTGTAACCGCTCTGTATTTGAAAAGTGGATTGTTTCTTCTGTGAGGGAAGTCACTCTGTGAGCTGCAGGACAGGTAGGCACCTCAGTAAAGCTACTGAGGTGTATAGGTAGCCTGAGGTCTATTTGGTTTGTCGCGCTAACACACATTTCTATTTAAAGACACAGTACACATTTATTTTTTATTTTCAAATAAAGAATTTTTATACTTTATCCTTATTTATTACATAAGATGGATCAAGAGTCTTTTCAAACCATTATCCCAGGCGAAGTTGCTGCTTTTAAGTTATGTTTTGATGCTCAGGTGGAACCCCCAGTTCCTTTTTGTTCCTCATGCATTGAGAGAACTTTAAGTTATAGGGATAAAATATTTGACCATGAGCCACTATTATCCCAGGCAATTACTGTTCAGGTGTCTCCTGTTGCAGATATGCCGCAGCTTTCTCCTCAAGCGTCCCAACTTTTTCAGTCTCCACATACAGTGCCCTGTGTTTCCTCTTGCAATCCTGCTTCCCAGGTATCCCTTGTGGTATCTGAGGCCTTGTCAGCTTTCCCCATGTTGCAGGGAAGGTGTAAAAGGAAATTTAAGTTAGTAAGGTTTCTGATCAAGTTCTGGCTATCCAGAGTGTCCCTTCCCATAAGCCTGAGGAAGAAGACATGTCGGTAGCATCTGAGGGGGAAATCTCAGACTCAGACAGTGTAATTACTTCTTCTGATGCTGACGTGGTATCCTTCAGATTTAAGCTAGAACACCTTCGCTTATTACTTAAGGAGGTTTTTGATAATTTGGACTACTCCGATACAACTATCGTAGTCAATCCTAAAAAGTCTTGTAAATTGAACAAATACTTTGATGTTCCCTCTGCGGTGGAGGTTTTTCCGGTTCCTGACCGTGCTGCGGAGATTATTGCTCGAGAATGGGAAAGACCTGGTATTCCCTTTTCTCCATCTCCTACTTTTAAGAAGATGTTTCCTATAGCGGATTCTATTAAGGAGTCGTGGCAGACGGTTCCTAAGGTAGAAGGAGCAATCTCCACTTTAGCCAAGAGGACTACTATTCCCATAGAGGATAGTTGTTCTTTTAAAAATCCAATGGATTAAAAATTGGAGGCTTTACTAAAAAGATGTATATCCACCAGGGTCTACAATGGCAACCTGCGGTGTGTATCGCCAATGTTACCAGGGCTGCGACTTACTGGTTTGATGCGTTGTCTGAATCTCTTCAGACAGATACCCCTTTTGAGGAGATCCAGGACATGATTAAGGCTGTCAAGTTAGCCAATTCCTTCATTACAGATGCTTCCTTACAGATTATTAAACTGGGAGCCAAAATTTCTGGTTTTGCGGTCATAGCCCACAGGGCCTTGTGGTTAAAGTCCTGGTCTGCTGATGTTTCATCTAAATCTAAGCTCATGGCTATTCCTTACAAGGGCAAGACCTTGTTTGGACCTGGTTTGGTGGAAATTATCTTAGATATTACTGGAGGGAAAGGTCCTTTTCTTCTTCAAGAAAAAAAGAATAAGCAGAAGGGACGTCAGAGTAATTTTCATTCCTTTCGTAACTTTAAAGGCAAGTCTTCCTCCAAACAAGATCAAGCCAAGCCTTCCTGGAAGCCCAACCAGTCCTAGAATAAGGGAAAGCAATCTAAAAAGCCTTCAGCTGATTCCATGTCAGCATGAAGGGTTGGCCCCCAATCAGGGAGCGGATCTTGTAGGGGGCAGACTCTCTTTTTTCTTTTACAAGATATGACAAGTCCACGGATTTCATCCTTATGGGATTACGCCTCCTGGTCAGCAGGAAGTGGCAAAGAGCACCACAGTAGAGCTGCATATATAGCTCCTTCCTTCCCTCCCACCCCAGTCATTCTCTTTGCCTGTGTTAGTGATAGGAAGAGGTAAAGTGAGGTGTTAGTTTAGATTCTTCAATCAAGAAGTTTTTTATTTTAAAATTGTGCCAGTGAGTACTATTTTTCTCAGGGAGAAATCGTCAGTCACTTAATTCCTAAGAGGAGTGGAGACATCTTATTTTTCTGCCCTGATGTTGATGATCTTAGCAAACATTATCTAAGATCCTGCTGGTTCCCACAGAGCAGTTGAAGGTAGTGTAAAGGAATATCTTCAGTATGGAGAACCGTGTCATGCTACAAGCAGCATTGAGGTATGTTCAGTCATTTGTTTCTGGGGAGACTTGATACATCAGAACAGGCTGACATTATTCCCTTTCTGGGGAGGAGTAATAAGTATGCACTATATGTATAGGAAATGGTGTACCTGGAATTCCCTTTTTATTTTGATCACTTATCAGTATGTTTGGTGTGTTATGTTCTATGTGGGCTGACGCTGGGTGATGCGGTTTGCTGTCTAGGGCTGTCGTTATTATATTACTATAACTGGCCTGAGAGAGTAGTTTTCATTAAGGTTGCGCTTTATTATTGATGCGTATGTATAGAGGGGCACATGCCTTTTTTAACTTTTTAAGTTGGGAAACCGACTTGCTGGTTTACTTCCCATGCGGGTCTCAGTACGTCTCGAGTTACGCCCACGGTGGGGGGGGGGGCCTATTTTCGCGCGCTCAGTCGCGCAGTATTAATCCGGATCGGCAGCAACGTCCAGGGCTCCGGTGGGGCCTAAATTGTTTTGTACACGAAGGGGTACAGAGAGACTTAGGAGCGCTACCTAAGCAGAATCAGTGTGATCTGGGGGCAGGTAGGCGGCGCAGCAGAGCTGTGGCGAGGTGCAGGGGTTAAATTTGATAAAATTGATATAAATTGTTATATTACATAACCAAGCAAGCGGTGCAATATTGTTAAGTTAATTTGGGCACATAAAAGCATTTTTTATTGCTGCAAACGTTGTTTTGTTCAATATCAGAAAAATTGTTGCGCTTTTATTATTTAAAGGCGCAGTACACTTTTAGTTCAAAATTTTTGAGTATATGTTTTGACTTCAGAGTTCAATATATCAAGTAAAGAACGACTATTATTGCTATTGCTAGTCTGTTTAACATGTCTGAACTTCAGGAAAATACATGTTCTATGTGTTTAGATGCCAATGTGGAACCCCCTCTTACTTTTTTCCCCTCATGTACTGAAAGGGCCTTACAATGTAAAGAACAGATTTTCTTTAATGCAAATATGTCTAAGGATGATTCTCAGACTGATGAGAATCAGGGTATGCCGCTACTTTCTCCCCAAGTGTCACAACCTTTAACGCCCACCCAAGCGACGCCGTGTTCCTCAACTGCGTCCACTTCATTTATTCTGCAGAATATGGCTGCAGTTATGTCATCTACCCTTACAGAGGTTTTATCTAATTTGCCAGTGTTGCAGGGCAAACGCAGCAGGAAAGAGGCCACTCTAATTCCTGCGACTTCTGATACTTTGATGGCTATTTCCGAGGTACCCTCACAGGGTTTTGGGTCAGGGAACTTCTGTCTGAGGGGGAACTTTCCAACTCGGGAAGTGTGTTACCTCAGACGGACTCGGACGTAATGCCCTTCAGATTTAAGCTTGAACACCTCCGCCTGTTACTTCGGGAGGTTTTAGCGACTCTGGATGACTGTGACTCTATTGTGGTTCCACCAGAGAAATTGTGTAAGATGGACAAATATTACTCTAATGTTTTCCGGTTCCTAAGAGAATCTCAGAAATTATTACACAGGAATGGGAAAGACCGGGTATCCCGTTCACTCCTTCTCCTAATTTTAAGAAAATGTATCCCATAGCTGACACCATCTGGGACTCTTGGCAAACAGTCCCTAAGGTGGAGGGAGCTATATCTACCCTGGCTAAGCGTACTACTATTCCTATTGAGGACAGTTGTGCTTTCAAAGACCCTATGGATAAAAAGTTGGAGGGTCTTCTAAAGAAGTTATTTATTTATCAGGGTTTTCTTTTACAACCGACGGCCTGCATTCTACCAGTTACAACTGCGGCGGCCTTCTGGTTTGACGCCTTAGAAGAGTCTCTTAAGACTGAGACTCCTTTAGAGGAAATTTTAGATAGAATTAAGGCTTTTAAGCTGGCTAATTCTTTTATTACGGATGCCGCCTTTCAGATTGCCAAGTTGGCGGCTAAGAATGCCGGATTTGCCATTTTAGCGCGTAGAGCGTTATGGTTAAAGTCTTCTGATGTGTCATCTAAGTCAAAGTTTTTGGCTATTCCTTTCAAAGGGAAAACCCTATTCGGGCCTGACTTGAAAGAAATCATTTCTGACATTACGGGAGGTAAGGGTCGTCTCCTACCTCAGGATAAAGCAGCTAAACTGAGGTGTAAACAAAATAATTTTCGTTCCTTTCGGAACTTCAAAGGAGTCCCCGCTTCTTCTTCCGCTAAACAGGAAGGGAATTTTGCTCAAGCCAAGACCTTCTGGAGAACCAACCAGGCTTGGAACAATGGTAAACAGCTCAAGAAGCCCACTGCTGCTCCCAAGACAGCATGAAGGGGCGGCCCCTGATCCGGGACCGGATCTAGTAGGGGGCAGACTTTCTCCCTTTACCCAGGGTGGATAAGAGATGTTCAGGACCCCTGGACACTGGAAATCGTGTCCCAAGGGTATCAACTGGAATTCAAAAATTCTCTCCCAAAGGGGAGGTTTCTTCTTTCACGATTTTCTGTAGACCAGATAAAAAGAGAGGCGTTCTTACGTTGTGTAAAAGATCTCTCTACTATGGGAGTAATTAATCCCGTTCCAATACTGGAACAGGGGCAGGGGTTTTACTCAAATCTTTTCGTGGTTCCCAAAAAAAGGGAACGTTCAGACCCATTTTAGATCTCAAAAGTCTAAAACTCGTTTCTCAGAGTCCCATCCTTCAAGATGGAGACTATTCGAACAATTCTACCATTGATCCAGGAGGGTCAATATATGACTACCGTGGACTTGAAGGATGCATACCTTCACATTCCTATCCACAAGGATCATCATCAGTTCCTAAGGTTTGCCTTCCTGGACAAACATTTTCAGTTCGTGGCTCTTCCCTTCGTGCTGGCCAGAGCACCCAGGATCTTCACAAAGGTTCCAGGGTCCCTTCTGGCGGTTCTCAGGCCGCGGGGTATTGCAGTGGCGCCTTATCTAGACGATATTCTGATCCAGGCGTCGTCTTACCATCTGACAAAGTTCCACAGATAAGGGTTCCCTTCTTGGGAACTCTAACAGATTCCATATCCATGAAAATCTTCTTGACAGAGGTCAGAAAGTTAAAGATTCTGAATACATGCCGAGCCCTTCAGTCCAATCCTCGGCCATCAGTGGCTCAGTGCATGGAGGTAATTGGATTGATGGTGGCGGCAATGGACATCATTCCGTTTGCTCGTTTTAATCTCAGACCACAACTGAGAACAAGCATGCTCAGGCAGTGGAATGGAGATTATGCAAATTTGTCTCCTCAGATAGATCTGGATCAGGAGACAAGAGACTCTCTTCTTTGGTGGTTGTCGCCGGATCATCTGTCCCAAGGGACGTGCTTCCACAGACCCTCATGGGTGATAGTGACAACGGACGCCAGTCTACTAGGTTGGGGTGCAGTCTGGAACTCCCTGAAGGCTCAGGGTGTGTGGACTCGGTCGGAGTCTCTACTTCCAATCAATATTCTGGAATTGAGAGCAATATTCAATGTGCTTCAGGCTTGGTCTCAGTTGGCTTTGGCCAAATTCATCCGTTTTCAGTCGGACAACATCACGACTGTTGCTCACATCAATCATCAGGGAGGAACAAGGAGTTCCTTAGCGATGACAGAAGTATCCAAGATAATTCGGTGGGCGGAGGCTCGCTCTTGTTATCTGTCAGCAATCTACATTCCAGGGGTGGACAACTGGGAAGCAGACTTTTTAAGCAGACAGACGTTTCATCCGGGGGAGTGGGAACTCCATCCGGAGGTCTTTGCCACCCTGATTCTCAGATGGGGCAGACCGGAATTGGATCTGATGGCGTCTCATCAGAATGCCAAGCTCCCAAGATACGGATCCAGGTCAAGGGATCCTCAGGCCGAACTGATAGATGCACTGCTGATAGCAGTGCCTTGGTCGTTCAACCTAGCTTATGTGTTTCCACCGTTTGCTCTCCTTTCCCAGGTGATTGCAAGGAGAGGGCTTCGGTAATTCTAATCAGGCCTGCGTGGCCTCGCAGGACTTGGTATGCCGATCTAGTGGACATGTGGATATGTCCTCTCTGCCGCCGTGGAAGATTCCATTGAGGCAGGACCTTTTCATTCAGGGACCCTTCCAACATCCGAATCTAGTTTCTCTGCAGTTGACTGCTTGGAGATTGAATGCTTGATTTTATCTAAGCGGGGTTTTTCTGATTTGGTCATTGATTCAGGCACGTAAGCCTGTCACTAGAAAGATCTACCATAAGATATGACGTAAATATCTTTATTGGTGCGAATCCAAGGGCTACTCATGGAGTAGAGTTAGGATTCCCAGGATTTTATCTTTTCTCCAAGAAGGATTGGAGAAGGGGTTATCAGCAAGTTCCTTAAAGGGACAAATTTCTGCTTTATCGATTTTACTACACAAGCGTTTGGCAGATGTTCCAGACGTTCAGTCCTTTTGTCAGGCTCTGACCAGAATCAAGCCTGTGTTTAGACCAATTGCTCCACCCTGGAGTTTGAATTTAGTTCTTAATGTTCTTCAAGGGGTTCCATTTGAACCCATGCATTCCATAGATATTAAGTTGTTATCTTGTAAGGTTTTATTTTTGGTTGCTATTTCTTCTGCTCGTAGAGTTTCCGAGCTTTCAGCGTTACAATGGGACTCTCCTTATCTTATTTTTCATTCAGATAAGGTGGTTTTACGTACCAAACTTGGTTTTCTTCCTAAGGTTGTTTCTAATAAGAATATTAATCAGGAAATTGTTGTTCCTTCATTGTGTCCTAATCCTTCTTCTAATAAGGAGCGTTTGTTGCATAACTTGGACGTGGTCCGTGCCCTGAAGTTTTACTTGCAGGCGACTAAAGAATTTCGTCAATCATCTTCTTTATTTATTGTTTTCTCTGGAAAGCGTAAGGGTCAGAAAGCTACGGCTACCTCTCTTTCTTTTTGGGTGAATAGTATCATCCATCTGGCATATGAGACTGCTGGACAGCAGCCTCCTGAAAGAATTACGGCTCATTCCACTATGGGCTTCCTCATGGGCATTTAAAAACGATGCTTCTGTTGAACAGATTTGCAAGGCTGCAACTTGGTCGTCTCTTCACACTTTTTCCAAATTTTACAAATTTGATACTTTTGCTTCATCTGAGGCTGGTTTTGGGAGAAAGGTTCTTCAAGCAGTGGTGCCTTCCGTTTAAGTTCCTGTCTTGTCCCTCCCTTTCATCCGTGTCCTATAGCTTTGGTATTGTATCCCATAAGTAAGGATGAAATCTGTGGACTCATCATATCTTGTAAAAGAAAAGGAAATTTATGCTTACCTGATAAATGTATTTCTTTTACGATATGACGAGTCCACGGCCCACCCCTGTCATTTATAAGACAGGTATTTACTTATTTTTGTTACACTTCAGTCACCTCTGCACCTTTGGCTTTTCCTTTCTCTTCCTAACTTTGGTCGAATGACTGGAGTGGGAGGGAAGGGAGGAGCTATATATGCAGCTCTGCTGTGGTGCTCTTTGCCACTTCCTGCTGACCAGGAGGCGTAATCCCATAAGTAAGGATGAAATCCGTGGACTCGTCATATCGTAAAAGAAATAAATTTATCAGGTAAGCATAAATTTCCTTTTTCCCAGGCTTGGATAAGAAATGTACCGGATCCCTGGGCGGTGGACATTGTCTCCTAGGGATACAAAATAGACTTCAAATCTTTTCCTCCCAGAGGCAGGTTTCTCCTCTCCAGATTATCTGTAGTGCAGTTAAAAATAGAGGCGTTCTTACATTGTGTCAAGGACCTTGCCGCCCTGGGGGTAATAGTTCCAGTTCCCTTTCAGGAAAGGGGTCTGTGATTTTACTCAACTCTGTTCGTAGTTCCCAAAAAGGAGGGAACTTTTCATCCTATCCTAGATCTAAAATGTTTAAACAAGTTTCTCAGAGTGCCATCCTTCAAGATGGAGACTATACGCTCCATTCTTCCCTTGGTACAAGAGGGTCAGTTCATGACAACCATAGACCTAAAGGATGCATACCTTCGTGTTCCCATTCACAGGGACCATCACAAGTTTCTGAGATTCGTCTTTTTGGACAATCATTTCCAGTTTGTGGCCCTTCCATTCGGCCTTACCACAGCGCCCAGAATTTTTTCAAAGGTTCTGGGGGCTCTTTTAGCTGTGCTTCGATCTCGGGGCATTGCAGTGGCACCTTATCTGGACGACATTCTGGTTCAGGCGCCATCTTTTCAATAAGCAGAATCTCATACGGAGATCTTGTTGTATTTTCTTCGATCCCAGCTACAAGGGTCGGATTTTTGGGGACCATAATAGACTCCCTGTTAATGAAGATTTTTCTGACTGAGGTCAGAAAAAGAAAGATTTTCGACTCTTGTCTTGCCCTTCAGTCCTCTCCATGGCCGTCAGTGGCTCAATGTATGTGTCAGCCGCTTTGGAATCAGTCCGGGATGCAACCCAACTGCTAGCGTGAATAGAAAGCACACGCTAGCACACTGAGAAATATCCAGGACGTGACCCACTCAGGAAACAGATGAGAAAGATTACAAAAAATAATAGTTGCTCCAGAATGCAGGGAAACCACAAAGGAAAAAACGTCCCTTTAAGCAGGTCAAAGAATATAAAGGAAATGCTCTTATTTGCAGCTTAGAAAAAAGGTCCTCATTAGCAGGCTTGTAACAAAGTTCCCTTTTGCAGCTTTGAAAAAGTAAATGTCCCTTTAAGCAGGTTTATAACAAAACAGAAAGTCAAAGTTCTCCTTTGCAGTTTGTAAAAGAAAATGTCCCTTTAAGCAGGTTTATAACAAAACAGAAAGTCAAAGTTCTCCTTTGCAGTTTGTAAAAGAAAATGTCCCTTTAAGCAGGTTTATAACAAAACAGAAAGTCAAAGTTCTCCTTTGCAGTTTGTAAAAGAAAATGTCCTTTTAAGCAGGTTTTATTAATCAAAGAAAAGATTGTGGAATAAGGCAAAAGCAAGGTCAGGCAGGCAGAAGTCGGCATCCAAACATAAGCAAAAAGGGTTAAGGCAAAAGGCTTGGTCAGACAGGCAGAAGTCAGTATCCAAATATCAGCAAAAGGGTTAAGGCAAAAGGCTTGGTCAGACAGGCAGAAGTCGGTATCCAAATATCAGCAAAAGGGTTAAGGCAAAAGGCTTGGTCAGGCAGGCAGAAGTCGGTATCAGGAAAACAGATTTTGACAAGGTACTCACAAACTCCAAGGGAAACAAACAAACGGGCCCCGATTCAGATCTCCCGCCGTGGTTTAAAGGCAGGAGCGGCAACGTCATCAGAGGGGTGTGTCGAGAAAGCGTCACGTTGCTTAGAGGAGATCCAGGAGCCGCGGCGACACGGCAATGAACGGACGAAATCATGACAGCACCCCCCTCCTCAAGGACCCCTCCGGGGGACAGGACCAGGCCTATCAGGATGAGTCTTGTGGAAGGTCTTGATCAAAGTAGGAGCATTTACTTGATGAGCCGGTTCCCAAGAACGTTCCGTGACTGGATAACCTTTCCAATGAATGAGATAATACAATTTCTTGCCACGCAACTTGGAATCTAGAATATGGCTGATCTCAAACTCAGGGTGTCCATGCACAAATAACGGTGGAGGTTTAGAAAAAGGCTTAGAATACCTGTTAGTCATCACAGGTTTTAAAAGAGAAACATGGAATACCGGATGGACTTTGAGAGTCTTGGGTAAAGCCACCCGATAAGCAGTAGAACACACCTGACCCAGTATTCGGAAAGGACCCACGTATCGTGGTCCCAATTTGTTAGAAGGTTGTTTCAGGCGAAGAAATCGAGAGGAAATCCAAACTTTATCACCAGGGCGATATTTGGGAGCTTTCTTCCGTCGAAGGTCTGAAAAGAACTTGTAACGTCTAGAAGTTACAGAAAGAATACGATGTATTTTCTGCCAATGTCGAGTTAATCTTCGGGCTGTAAGATCAGAAGCAGGATTCACTGTGGAGGAAGTATGCAAAGGGAATGTTCTGGGCTGATATCCGTAAGCTGCATGAAAAGGAGAAGTCTGAAGGGAGGAATTGTACCGGGCATTATGAGCCAATTCAGCCAAAGGAAGGTAAGAAGTCCAGTTAGAGTGATAATGATCCACATAATGTCTAAGATATGTTTCAAGACACTGGTTTACTCTTTCAGTCTGGCCATTCGATTGTGGGTGGTGAGAAGTAGAGAGAGATATAGTAGTTCCAAAATGTTTACAAAGTGACCTCCAAAATCGAGAAACAAACTGTACCCCTCTATCTGAAACAATATCTAGAGGAAATCCATGGATTCTTACAATATGTGAAATAAAAAGTTCAGAGAGTCTTTTGGCAGATGGTAATCCTGGTAAGGGTACAAAATGGGCAGTCTTAGTGAACCTGTCGACCACCACCCAGATAGTATTGTTTCCAGCGGACAAGGGAAGGTCGGTAATGAAGTCCATGGATACATGAGTCCAAGGCTGGTGAGGTATAGGCAATGGTTGGAGCAATCCTGAAGGAAGTTGGCGTGGAGTTTTGTTCATGGCACATTGTGTGCATACTGAGACGTAATCCTTCACATCTTGAGAGAGAGTAGGCCACCAGACATGTTGTTTGAGGTTTCGAGTGGTAATACTGATGCCAGGATGTCCAGAAAGGGGACTATCATGAGCCCAAAATAAAATCTTGGAACGAAGGCGTTCAGGAACAAAGAGTAAACCATCGGGAGGTTTACAGGACAAAGGAAGATTCCCTTGAGCAGACTGTAATTCTTGTAACCAGGAAGTTGTTAACTGGGCTATGACTTCATGAGGTTGGAGAATGGTACCAGACTCAGGAACTGGGGAATCTTGAAATTGTCTGGAAAGGGCGTCTGCTTTAATATTTTTTGAACCAGGTATGTAAGATAAATTATAGTGAAACCGGGAGAAGAATAATGACCAGCGTGCTTGCCTGGAATTCAATCGTTTGGCTGTTTGGAGATACAGAAGGTTCTTATGATCAGTGAGTATAGTAAATGGCAAAGAAGTACCTTCCAGCCAATGTCTCCATTCATCCAATGCCATTTTGATGGCAAGCAACTCTTTATTCCCTACGTCATAGTTAAATTCCGAAGGCGTGAATTTTTTAGAGAAGAAAGCAACAGGATGAATCTTTCCAGTCTCTGGTATTCGTTGAGACAGAACAGCTCCAGCAGCAACAGAGGAAGCATCAACTTCCAGGATAAATTGAAACTCAGGATTTGGATGACGAAGAATAGGTGCAGAGGAAAAAGCTTCTTTGAGAGACTCAAAAGCTTCTATAGCCTCAGGAGGCCATCTTTTACAGTTTTGTCCTTTTCTAGTGAGAGCAGTAAGAGGAGAAGTAATAGTAGCAAAATTCTTGATGAACTTCCTGTAGTAGTTGGCGAAGCCTAGAAAACGTTGTAAAGCCTTCAAAGAATCAGGTCTAGGCCAATCCAAAATGGCAGAAAGTTTAGTAGGGTCCATTTCAAATCCAGATGCCGATATTACATAACCCAGAAAGGGTATGGATTTTTGATGGAAAGAACATTTCTCCAATTTAGCAAACAGATGGAATTCTCTTAAACGTTGAAGTACTTTCTTGACGTGGTGCACATGATCTTGGTGATTCTGAGAAAAAATTAAGATGTCGTCAAGGTATATGATGACAAAGATATTCAAAAAATCACGAAAGATCTCGTTTACAAAATGTTGAAAAACCGCCGGAGCATTGCATAGCCCGAAGGGCATGACCAAATATTCATAATGCCCAAATCGAGTGTTAAAGGCAGTCTTCCACTCATCTCCTTTGCGTATACGGATCAGATTGTATGCACCACGTAGGTCGAGTTTGGTGAATATGGTGGCTCCCTGAAGATAAGTAAAAAGTTCAGGAATAAGGGGTAGAGGATAACTGTTCTTGATGGTAATCTGATTTAATCCTCGATAATCAATACAGGGTCTTAATCCGCCATCCTTTTTTCCTACAAAAAAGAAACCAGCCCCTACAGGGGAAGAGGAGGGTCGAATAAATACTCTAGCCAGATTGTCTTTAATATATTCTTCCAAAGCCATGTTTTCTGGTTTAGAAAGTGGATATGTCTTGCCTCGAGGATAGGCAGCCCCGGGAAGGAGATCAATGGGACAATCAAAAGGGCGGTGAGGAGGAAGACGTTCAGCTTCTTTTTTGGAGAAAACATCCACAAAGTCATGATAAGGCATAGGTAAGGAGTCCAGAGTTTCAACTGTGAGAGCAATAGTGAGTGGTAACTTGGTAATCTTTTGAAGACATTTAGTCTGGCATGTAGATCCCCAGGAAGTGAGTTCACCGAAAGTCCAAGAAAAAATGGGATTGTGAATTTGGAGCCAGGGTAATCCCAAGATAATGGGAAATTGTGGAGTGGGGATGACGTCAAAACAAATTGTCTCGGAATGAAGTATTCCTACGGTGAGGAGTAAGGGTTGAGTAGAAAACTGAATATATCCAGAACCCAAAGGATCTCCACTGACCGTAGAGACTGAAATGGAATACTCCTTCTTTAGTAAGGGTATAGAGTGAGTAGAGACGAATGTAGAGTCAATGAACACTCCTCCAGCACCAGAATCAATTAGAGCTTGGGTATAAATCTTCTTATGTCCAATTAGAAGGGTTACTGGAACAAAGAGTTTCTTGTATAGGGAATGGCAACTGTTTTGGCTTAACTCAGTTCCCTGGACTAGAGTTAAGCCCTGGCTTTTACTGGCCTAGTAGGACAATCCCTTAATAAATGCCCTTTAAGGCCACAGTACAGACATAAGCCAAGAGTCCGTCTTCTCAAGCGTTCAGTCTCAGTTAATTTTATACTTCCCACCTCCATAGGTTCAGCCTGATCAGTAGTAGGAGAGACTGGAGTGACTGGATTAGAAAAACGAGGAGCCAAACGAAAAGGAGTTCGAGTTGAAGACCTCTGTGTTCTATCCTTTTCTTGTTGGCGTTCACGAAACCTGGCGTCGAGACTGATACAGAGATTTATTAAGGCTTCTAAGGACTCTGGAAGTTCACGATACACCAATTCATCCTTGAGACGCTCAGAAAGTCCTTTACGGAATGCGGCTCTGAGTGCTCCCTGATTCCAAGTGGTTTCAGAGGCAAGGGTGCGGAACTCAATAGCGTATTGAGAGACTGGTTGATTACCTTGACGTAAATCCAGGAGATTGGCTTCAGCAGCGGATGACCTTCCAGGTTTATCGAATACATTTGAGAACATAGATAGAAATGTATCAACATCCAAAAGTATAGGATCATTCTTTTCTAGCAAAGGTGATACCCAAGCCAAGGCTTTTCCTTTCATTAAGGAAATAAGAAATGTGATTCTAGAAGAGGGAGTAGCAAAAAGAGTAGGGCTATTTCGGAAATGAAGACGGCATTGATTCAGAAAGCCTCTACATTCTTCAGGATTCCCATCATATTTATCCGGAAGAGGTATCCTGGGACTTAGTTGTACCTGAGACTGATTGTTAGGAATCGAAGGAGGTAATGCCTCAATAGGATTAGGATTGGGATTAGGATTGGGAGGTGCGGTAGCAACCAAATTTTGTAATAGAGCAGTTATTTGATCAAGTTTAGTGTCCAGAGACTGCAAGTGAGTGGCATGAGATCCCAAAAGCTGTCCCTGGTGAGCCACGGCCATGGATAATTCAGTGGGGTCCATTTTTTAGGCCCGTTTGTAATGTCAGCCGCTTTGGAATCAGTCCGGGATGCAACCCAACTGCTAGCGTGAATAGAAAGCACACGCTAGCACACTGAGAAATATCCAGGACGTGACCCACTCAGGAAACAGATGAGAAAGATTACAAAAAATAATAGTTGCTCCAGAATGCAGGGAAACCACAAAGGAAAAAACGTCCCTTTAAGCAGGTCAAAGAATATAAAGGAAATGCTCTTATTTGCAGCTTAGAAAAAAGGTCCTCATTAGCAGGCTTGTAACAAAGTTCCCTTTTGCAGCTTTGAAAAAGTAAATGTCCCTTTAAGCAGGTTTATAACAAAACAGAAAGTCAAAGTTCTCCTTTGCAGTTTGTAAAAGAAAATGTCCCTTTAAGCAGGTTTATAACAAAACAGAAAGTCAAAGTTCTCCTTTGCAGTTTGTAAAAGAAAATGTCCCTTTAAGCAGGTTTATAACAAAACAGAAAGTCAAAGTTCTCCTTTGCAGTTTGTAAAAGAAAATGTCCTTTTAAGCAGGTTTTATTAATCAAAGAAAAGATTGTGGAATAAGGCAAAAGCAAGGTCAGGCAGGCAGAAGTCGGCATCCAAACATAAGCAAAAAGGGTTAAGGCAAAAGGCTTGGTCAGACAGGCAGAAGTCAGTATCCAAATATCAGCAAAAGGGTTAAGGCAAAAGGCTTGGTCAGACAGGCAGAAGTCGGTATCCAAATATCAGCAAAAGGGTTAAGGCAAAAGGCTTGGTCAGGCAGGCAGAAGTCGGTATCAGGAAAACAGATTTTGACAAGGTACTCACAAACTCCAAGGGAAACAAACAAACGGGCCCCGATTCAGATCTCCCGCCGTGGTTTAAAGGCAGGAGCGGCAACGTCATCAGAGGGGTGTGTCGAGAAAGCGTCACGTTGCTTAGAGGAGATCCGGGAGCCGCGGCGACACGGCAATGAACGGACGAAATCATGACAGCATGGAGGTAATCGGTCTGATGGTGGCTTCCATGGGCATCATTCCGTTTGCTCGGTTCCATCTCAGACCTCTGTAGTTATGCATGTTCAGACAATGGAACGGGGACTATACGGACCTGTCTCCGCGTGTATATCTTGATCAGGCGTCAATAGACTCTCTCTTCCGTGGTGGCTTTCTCAGGATCATCACTTCCAGGGTACTTGCTTCTGCAGACCCTCTTGGGTGATTGTGACCATGGATGCCAGCCTTCTAGGTTGGGAAGGAGTATGGGGCTTGCTGAAGGCTCAGGTCTTATGGACAGTCAGTTAGTCCTGCCCATAAACATCTTGGAGCTGAGAGCAATCTTCCATGCTCTTTTGACCTGGCCTCAGTTAGCCTTAGCCCGGTTTATCAGATTCCAGTCAGATAACATAACCTTGGTGGCCTACATCAACCACCATGGGGAAACTCGGAGTTCCTTGGCCATGACAGAGGTGACCCGAATTATTCAGTGGACGGACACCCACAACTGCTGTCTTCCTGCGATCCACATCCCAGGAGTGGACAATTGGGAAGCGGATTTTCTGAGCAGACAGACTTTTCCTCCCGGGGAGTGGGAACTTCATTCGGATGTGTTTTCCAGCTTGACCCTCAAGTTGGGGCAGCCGGAGTTGGATCGCATGGCTTCTCCTCAGAATGCCAAACTTCCAAGATACGGCTTGAGGTCAAGAGATCCGCAGGCATTTCTTATCGTTGCTCTGGCAGTTCCTCAGAACTTCAGTCTAGCATACCTGTTTCCTCAGTTCGCTCTCCTTCCAAGAGTCATTGCTCGAATCAAGCAGGAGAGGGTGTCTGTAATGCTCATAGCCCCGGCGTGGCCTCGCAGGATTTGGTATGCAGACCTAGTGGAAATGTCATCCTTTCCACCTTAAAGACTTCTACTTCAGGGTCCCTTACTTCATCCAAATCTCATTTCTCTGAAGCTGACTGCTTGGAGATTGAACGCTTAGTTTTATCTAAGCGTGGATTTTCAGAGTTGGTAATTGAGACCTTTGAGTTGAATTGAGTTGTCTATTTTGTTACATAAGCGCTTGGCGGATGTGCCAGACATGCAGTCGTTTTGTCAGGCCTTGGTTAGAATTCGACCTGTGTTTAAACCTGTTACTCCTCCATGGAGTCTTAACCTTGTTAAAGTTTTACAACAGGCTCAGTTTGAGCCTATGCATTCTTTAGATATTAAGATGTTATCTTGGAAAGTTTTGTTTCTTGTTGCTATTTCCTTTGCTCGGAGAGTTTCTGAACTCTCTGCTTTACAGTGTGATTCCCCTTATCTTATATTTCACTATGATAAGGTGGTTCTGCGTACTAAGTTTGGTTTCCTGCCCAAGGTTGTTTTCGGTCAAGAATATTAATCAGGAAATCGTACCTTCTTTGTGTCCTAATCCTTCTTCTCACAAAGAACGCTTGTTACATAATCTGTATGTTATACGAGCACTAAAATTTTATTTGCAGGCAACTAAGGACTTTCGTCAGTCTTCTGTATTGTTTGTTTGCTTTTCTGGGAAACGCAAGGGTCAGAAAGCTACGGCTACTTCACTTTCCCTTTAGCTGAAGAGTGTTATTCGCTTGGCACATGAGACTGCTGGACAGCAACCTCCTGAGAAAATCATAGCTCATTCCACAAGGGCTATTTCTTCTTCCTGGGCCTTCAAAAATGAAGCTTCTGTGGAACCGATTTGCAAGGCTGCAACTTGGTCATCTTTGCACACTTTTTCCAAATTCTATAAATTTGATACTTTCGCCTCGACTGAGGCTTCTTTTGGGAGAAAGGTTCTTCAAGCAGTGGTGCCTTCTGTTTAGGTTCCTGTCTTGTCCCTCCCTTATCATCTGTGTCCTCTGGCTTGGGTATTGGTTTCCAACAGTAATTGTTGATGATCCGTGGACTCACTGTGTCATTAGAAAGAAAACAAAATTAATGCTTACCTGATAAATTTCTTTCTTTCTTGACACGGTGAGTCCACGGCCCACCCTGTATTTAGACAGTTTCTTTTTATATAAACCTCAGGCACCTCTGCACCTTGTGTTACTTCCTTTCTCTCCTTTCCCTTTGGTCGAATGACTGGGGGATTGTGGGTAGGGGAGTGATATTTAACAGCTTTGCTGTAGTGCTCTTTTCCTCCTCCTGCTTGCCAGGAGTGATATTCCCAACAGTAATTGATGATCCGTGGACTCACCGTGTCAAGAAATAAATAATTTTATCAGGTAAGCATTAATTTAGTTTTTTTACATCGAAGCCCTAGTGATACCGCGTGCCCTTCCAGTGCTTTAGTGTCGCCTCCTCTCCTTGACACAGTAACAATGTGTGTTCCATCTAAACAACTGGGTATTTTGCTGTGCTTTCTCATTTAAGACCATGTCTCTCCATACCTGTATTTCCATACCACGCTACTGATACCGTTTTGCCGCATACAGAATGCACACACAGTTATCAACAGGTGGCAGATGAAGTTGGGGAAGAATAACTCTTAGAAACAGAATGATATACAATACGGTTATCGACTCCCCTCTGGTTTCAGAACCGCTGCCTTCCCACAGTCTCTCCCAAAGGCTGTTCAATAGATTTGTATATACGGAAGGAGGAACTGGTCCACCAAAGGTCCCAGAAGATTCACTGTCTAGACCCCATGGTTTCATCAAACTCTTGTCAGGGTATAGTGGCTCCTGTTACTGATTAGAAATATCATATTGGTGTGTTGTATCCATACACAATCATAAAAAGTGTAGATACTCACAGAGTAGTTTGAAATAAACGGCTCCTATATAATCAAGGACATTTTCACCAGCTTTTATGTATCAAAATGCAGCTATATTGTGTCCAATGCGTTTCAACGGCTAGCACCGTCTTTATCAAGAGCATTCAAAGTTAGATTGCTTACAAAATTTGCATAAAGTACAGCAACTCAGGCGGCTTTAAATATACAATAATGGACGCTATCTGTTACCTCATTAACTAAGGTCAGATTTACACCCAATATACAAAATTAAAACTCTAAAAAATGCAAATAATCACAGTACCAAATACATCAATAATAAATAAAAATTCTATATATGTCTCTATAAAATTTAGCTCAATTAGCAAAGGTTAAAATTATACATAAAGTAAATTAATTATTGGCGACCAATCAGAATTCATACATTCAAAATTGCTTCAACCTATCCTTGAGCATGAACCGTTTCAGTTCCCTTTCGAGCCGTTTCCTATGCATGAGTTCCAAATCAGGTCTGTTACAGTTCTTTCTAGTCACGTGTGTACATCTGTCCAATCAGTGACAAGCAATAATGTTCCTTGTAAAGGAGTTCATGTATCTCATCGGCAACAATTGCCGGAATGCACTAAATAACATTGGGATATAAAGTGTGAGATCTTATTCTTATATTGATGACGTCTATGTCATATGCACCAATATCAACCCTAATTATAATAATATATCTTGCTGTGATAATTGAGTATAGAGTGACAAGGAAAATAAAAATAAAAAAATAATAAAAATATATCGTTCTTAAGATTCATTTTTGTACACCACATTATTAGTAAAATATTTGCATGATTAACAATATTAGCCAAGATGAAAAGTTTGCATCCTAAAGATCTTATTTATATTTTAAGCTAGACATGTTTATCAACATTATATTTCTAAACAAATAGAAATTAACATTACCACCACTAACCCTAACAGTTTGAGTGGTGATGAGAACAATTTAGATATAGAATACATCGTTCTTAGTGGTATAAATATCTCTAATGGAATTAAACTAATAAAATCACTATTAAAAAAGAAGAAATCATAAAAATGAATAAACTTCTTGAATACATACGATAACATAGCAAACATATAAATCATATGATCACAAAAATACTAAACAAAAGCAGTAATTCTAGTGCCCTTATTAAGGCCCCATTGTACCTATGTCTTAAGTGTATGAATCCATCTCAGTTCCCCTTGGGTCTAATTCTTTTGCCATATCAGCCCCTCTCCAGTGAACCATAACTTTTTCTATTCCCAGCCACAGGAAAGTTTCTTTCTTAAAGTGTCGACAATGGTATTCCATGATCATCGTGCTCTTTTTCAATTTTATTGAGATGTTCTAATATCCTTGTCTTGAGAAATCTGGACGTTTTCCCTAAATATTGACTTTTGCATTCACATTGTAGTAAATATATCTCGTATTTTGTTTTACGTTATAAAATCCTTTATTTTGTATGTTTTCTCAGTAACTGACAAACTAAATGTTTTGTGTGTTCTTTTTGTGTAGTTGCAACCCTTACATTTACCACGTGAAAAAACCTGTTAAATCACTAATTTCTATAGTTTTTTTTTGGGGGGGGGGTATCCCTTTGATCATTGAAGGTGCCAATTTTTGTTTAAAATTTTTTCCTTTTCTAAATATAATTACCGGCTTATCAGGAAGCGTTGAACCCAAAAATTCATCCTCCTTAAGGATGTGCCAGTGTTTTTCTATGATTTTTTTGATAGATTGATGTTCAACATTAAATGTAGTCATAAACTTGGGAAAATGTATCATTGTATTTTCTCTTTTGGTGTGGGTGAGGAGTTCTGATCTATTTCTACTTCTTACTTCATTTCTTTCTGTTTTAAGAGTTATGTTTCTGGGGGGCGGAGCCAGCTCTGAGCCTGAGCGGTCGCATGGAACCATAGCTCCAGCTATCTATAGCTAAAATGTATATCTTTAACCGCTCAGCTCAGAAGAAGCGATCATTGCTAACTATCTGACAACCCATGGCTCATGCTGGAGTAGTTTGAGGATTGTAGAGCATATTGGGACAAAGCTACTCGACCGGATCGTGTTGTGCTGTTTAGCGGGTCCCATGATGGCAGCCATCTTTTGGCCTCATGAGAGGACTCACGCAGGAGGGATTTGTCGTTAGCAGCACTTACTGATCATTAAGACCCGCTGACTATGTTGCAGCAGTGAGTTTTTGAGCTAGATACACGAAACAATACTAGTGCGGCAGCCTCTTATAGCCATGGCAGTAACCGGCTCTCGGTGGGGCGACATTACTCATGATGTCAACATGGGGACCTGCAATGAACATGTAACTACCGCTACTTACCTGGACATTAAGAAGCTTCTCAAGATTTTGATTGAGGAAGTGGAAACTCTATTTGCATCTAGCTGTGTCCCACCTGATGCGGCTAACTACTTACCATTAACCCAGAAACGGTGTGACGGGACCCGCTCTCCCAGATGGACAGATCTAAGCACTTAGGTATCAGTCCTTGCAGCCCCTCTGGACCCGCTCAGCTGATCCCATTACATGCGAGCAGTGACACCTGCTCGCTCTCACCGCCAGTCTACATCACGGATCTCACTGAGAGTAAACCCTGCCATATTTATGTTCCGTCAGACTGGGTAGTGGATGTGTCATATTCCCTTCATCAAGCACACCCAGCATTGCCATTACCCAGAGTGGATGACAGAGGCAACGATTGGGCAAGCATGTGTCTGGACATCTCCCTGACTTGTGAACTGCAGCACTTCCTGGACTGGAGACATGTTGTAACGGGTCTTATACAGACTGGAATCGGCTAGGAGGTTTCTAACTCATATTATTCAGAATGGATGATATAGTATATAGGGAATGTGCTTATGTTGCCGCAAAAGTTAGATGCAGCTCATAGACATAGCACACAAACATTAGTAACTCTTTGCAATATATGCTTTAGATCCCACTAATGATGGCAACAAGCCTGATGTCTGGAGGACCCTGAACTGCTAATTACTAGTGCACTCCTTTGTCATTCATTGCTAATAAGGGGGCTGATTGCATGCAGATATATATGTTCTGTAGTTACTCAGATAATTGTTAATTTGTTGTCTCTTACTATGTTTAGACCTAAGGTAAGCTACACTATCTCCCCACATTTACCGGTAAATAGCTAATTTCACAACTTTATGGTAGTAAATCACAGGTCATAAACCTTACCACTCCCTTCTCCACATACCTCATGAGGTCAGTGCAGTACCGCGCTCAGAATAGGCTTCTCTTAGCCATGTACAAGTAGACTCTTACACTAGAGTAATGAGACATATTCTTTGTATTTAAATGACCCCTCCAGTACAAATATGCCATTCCCATACCGCCCTCATACCATTGCTCCCACCACAGTAGATAGTTAATTGTTCTCGGACGTGTCGCAACACATAAAGTGGTTTCTTTGATATTTTTGAGACACTTAACGATCTAACAGGACTCTGATTGCAGACATCTAAATATTAGTTCACTCATCTATACACTTGGTGAAGATAGGGACAATGCCGCCTATAAGTCTCAGGGGGATTTTGGGATAGCTTCTGTTCTAGCTCCTTCTATTTTAATCCACTTACATGGGAAAAGTTTGAGGCTCATTATGATAGTATAGGACTCTTCATCCCCACCATTCACTAAAAACATTTAACTTTATGCAACATACACTAAGGTGAGGTATCAATTGGTTGCCGCTGTCATTTCTTGTGATATGAGTATTGGCTAGAGCTGTTATACCTTTGGGCTTAGTGTATTAACTTATTCATACAGCTCTGTTACATATGATACACTTCATATGTTCTATGATATGCAACAATACTTCAACCTATTGTAATGTCTAGCCCTTCTTAGAGCCTTTACTTTATCTTATGGAACTTCCCTGGTTTTACTTTTTTATTAATATAGTGGTAATTATGTGTTATATTTCAGTAACTACGTAAAGGGAGGTACCTTCTCCGTTAACCCATATTAGTTAATGCTCCGAGTAGATTTTTAACTTCGATACCTCATTTGAATAGTCTGAGCTAAATAATAAATAGCTTTCTCCCTTTCTCCCCTAGTCACAGATATCTAACGTTAGAAATAACCACCCCTTACATTTCTATTCGTGCTGTTTGCCTATCTTCCTCACCTCCTGATTATCCTACTATGATGTCTCTAATAGTATGGCTCCCTCCCCCCCCCCCCCCCTTCTCACTCTTTCTTTTGTTTCTCCTTTCTTCTCCTTTCCCCTATACGTCGAGCGGCTCTTGCCCGCTGCTTTTTCTTTCTCTTCCTTATACAATATGGCCTAGGTATGGCTAGTACAGTATCCAACCCCCCACTTCTAGTTATTGCCAGAATAGAAAGTTACTAACTACCCTTCCTATAGATGTGGGGATCATATATTTCGTTTAAAATACTATAAAAATGAAGTTCAATTTCTATGGCCCAAACATTACTATCTCATCTAATCAGGACATGATCTGTAACCTCCTAACTGTATGTTAAGATTTGTGTTTTCGTCTTTATCTTAAAAGTCTAGCTCCTCTCTCTATATAGACAAGTACTTCTGCTCATATCTATATACTCTTCAATAATAGAATATGGTCTTGGTATGTGATGTTACAGCATTTGTTATGTCTTAATAGGTTACCCTTCATATGAGAGTAATGTATGTCATGTCCTGTTGTACGTTATCTTAATGGGTGAATTATGTATGTTCTTTTACCTTGAAACTTCAATAAAAAACTGTTTAAAAAAAAAAGAGTTATGTTTCTATATCCTTTTTGTAAAAATCTCTGTTTGAGGATATCAGACTGTTTGTCATATTCCTCTAACGAATCCTAAGAAACTGACATTTGGGCACTGCCTTTAACAAATTAGTGTGATGACAACTGTCATGTTTTATATATGTGTTCGTATTGCATTTCTTAAAAAAGGTCTTACTATGTATTGTATTGTTATTAACATATAGGGGCCGATTTATCATTGTGCGAGCGGACATGATCCAATATTGTGGATCATGTCCGCTGCACATCGATAAATGCCGACAGCATACGCTCTTGGCATTTATCATTGCACCAGCAGTTCTGGTGAACTGCTGGTGCAATGCCGCCCCATGCAGAATTGCGGCCAATCGCCACTAGCAGGGGGTGTCAATCAACCCGATTGTATTCGATTGGGTTGATTTCCGGACAGGTTATGGAGCAGCGGCCTTTAGACCGCTGCTTCATAACTTGTGTTTCCAGCGAGCCTGAAGGCTCGCCAGAAACACGGGGCATCAAGCTTCTTACGGAGCTCGATAAATCGTCCCCCTAGAGTCAGATCCAAAAGATTAATTTCGTTATTGTGATGTTCCGGAGTTAGGATGATAGACAAATTGTTTTCATTAATACTTTTTACAATTTGAGCTAGTCTAGTCTCCCCTCCCTCGCAAATACAAATTACATAATCTATATATCTATGCCAGGACACCAGGACTGCACCAAATTCTTCATTTTGCCATATGTGTAAGTTCTCAAAATAATCCATGTAAATATTGGCATAACTTGGTGCAAACCTGGTGCCCATAACATTTCCGCATATTTGCATAACTTTGGATGGTAAAGTTTACTACATTCAGGTGTCCATTTTAAAATCCCTGAATTGTAAAACCCGGGTTATAGACTCTGTTATTTGATACATTGAAGTTGTATATATTGTTACTTGTGTGCATGAAGCACTAGGAGCAGGTCATTACAACAAGGAAAGTTGCTACAGCTACACCCTACAAGCGGTTACTATTCAGTTAATCTTTTGGATCTGACTATATGTGTTAATAACAATACGATACATAGTAAGACCTTTTTTAAAAAATGCGATACGAACACATATATAAAACATGACAGTTGTCATCACCCTAACTGGTTAAAGGCAGTGCCAAAAGGTCAGTTTCTTAGGATTCGAAGAAACTATAGCACTTTAGAGGAATAGGACAAACAGTCTGATATCCTCAAACAGAGATTTTTACAAAAAGGATATAGAAACATAACTCTTGAAACAGAAAGCAATGAAGTAAGAAGTAGGAATAGATCAGAACTCCTCAACCAAACCAAAAGAGAAAATACAATGATACATTACTACATTTAATGTTGTCGGAAAGAAAAATAGTAGTACCACACTCCGTAAAAAATATATCTTTATTAAAAAATTATTTTAAAATTCAATAACGAAATATGTGACAGCCTTTCCACTTGTTTGGAGAGAGAGCGCAGCACACGGGCTTACGCGTTTCGGCAGGTTGCCGTTATCATAGCCTGTTGTGTGTCTGTCCTCCTTGCCATTAAGAACACTTTAAACTAATTTGATTGGTTAAAACATATACACTGTCCCTCCTTCTGATGCTCTGTAAATGCTAAACACCTACAGCTTGATATTTAACCCTATCATTCCTTTCACTCTTTTTGTGTGTATTTACATAGTTGGCAATTGTCTTACTAAAGGCATTGTAATATTAAGTGATGAGTGGAATGGTTTTATGTCAACCCGAAACATTTAATATTTGTGTATACCATTGTATTTGGGTGTATTTTTATGAGAACACACATATGTATTTCTCAACAGAGTAAGGTATATTGGAATAAAGGCTTATTATGTGCATTAAATGTCATAGTTGTTTCTCACCTGACATGACCTTAAATGTAAACAAATAGGTATTTGGGTAATTAAACCTTTGGCATGATAATATGTATGTCAATTAGTGGGTTAGGTTTGTGTAGATGGCTCAATACTTTTTGGGTTGCCCTATACTTGCTAATTTCTCTATGTATTTTAAGCTATTTGATCAGTTACCATAGAGGCAATTATGAGATTTTACTATTAACCCCATTTGCTATTAACTGCTCTCTTGAAAAGATTCATTATTCCCCTATTATACACATACCTACTAGCTCAAAATACACTGTTATATACCTGAAAAGAACAGAGTAATGATAAATGCGGAAGAGGTGAAAAGGGGTAGAAATATCTTATTCCCAATAGTTTATGATATCATATCTGGGATTAAGACCTTCTGGTATTCTCGTTCTGAGTCTCAAAATCCAGAACATCTCCCTTCTCGCCAGGAGTTTATCTAAATCTCCACCCCTCTTAGGGACCTTTACTTCCTCAATGGCACACCATTTTAATGTGCTTATCTCACCCTTATGTTTCTCAGTGAAGTGCCTTACTAAGGGTGTTTGTGATTTGCCTCTCGAGATAGTGGATATGTCCTCCCGTATTCTTGTCTTAATGTCCCTGGAGGTAAGACCTATGTATTGAACTTTACACGCTTGGCATGTAAGCATGTATATGACACTCATAGTCGTACAGTTAATACATGTATTGATCTGAAAAACCTCTCCTGTCACATGGGACTTAAATGACTTGGTTTTGTCAAGGTAATCACAGGGCTTACATTTTTTATGACTGCAGTTGTACATACCCCTGCTCGTCATCCAAGTGCCTTGAAATTTAGTTTGAGACTTAAGTTCTGTAGGAGATAGTAATGACCCCATAGTGGGACATTTTCTAGAGCTACACCTCACACCCCTTTTAACCACCTTGACAAGTTTATTATCTGCTGCCAAAATTGGGAAATGCTTCCTTATTATATTGGCAATTTCAGAGAACTGGGCACTATAACTCGTAACAAATGTTACCCCCTTATTGTCAGCCTGTTGCTCTTTTCTTCCTCTAAGAAAAGTGTCCCTTGTCCTAGGCTCCACCTGCATTCTCGCTTTCTTTATTGTTTTCGGGGCATACCCTCTTATTTTTAATCTCTGTTCCAAGGCAGCTGCTTTCTGGCGGAAATCTCCGTAATTCGAGCAATTCCTCTTTAAGCGAATAAATTCGCCTTTTGCTACTGCTGCTGCTGTGTGTCTGGGGTGTTGTACATCAATCTATCAAAAAAGGACAACATTTTAAACAAAAATTGGCACCTTCAATGATCAAAGGGATGGTCCCCAAAAAAACTATAGAAATTAGTGATTTAACAGGTTTTTTTTCACATGTGATAAATGTAAGTGTTGCAACTACACAGAAAGAACACACAAAGCGATATAAAGGATTTTATAAAATGTAAAACAAATTTTTTATATATTTACTACATTGTGAATGCAGAAGTCAATATTTAGGGCAAACGTCCAGCTTTCTCAAGACAAGGATATTAGAACATCTCAATAAAATTGAAAAAGAGCACGATGATCATGGAATACCATTACATTGTAACAATCGTCAACACTTTAAGAAAGAAACTTTCCTGTGGCTGGGAATAGAAAAAGTTAAGGTTCACTGGAGAGGGGCTGATATGGCAAAAGAATTAGACCAAAGGGAACTGAGATGGATTCATACACTTAAGACATAAGCACAATGGGGCCTTAATAAGGGCACTAGAATTGCTGCTTTTGTTTAGTATTTTTGTGATCATATGATTTATATGTTTGATATGTTATCGTATGTATTCAAGAAGTTTATTCATTTTTATGATTTCTTCTTTTTTAATAGTGATTTTATTAGTTTAATTCCATTAGAGATATTTATACCACCAAGAATGATGTATTCTATATCTAAATTGTTCACATCACTACTCAAACTGTTAGGGTTAGTGGTGGTAATGTTTGATATTGGTGCGTATGACATTGATGTCATCAATATAAGAATAAGATCTCACACTTTATATCCCAATGTTATTTAGTGCATTCCGGCGATTGTTGGCGATGAGATACATGAACTCCTTTACAAGGAACATTATTGCTTGTCACTGATTGGACAGATGTACACACGTGACTAGAAAGAACTGTAACAGACCTGATTGGGAACTCACACATAGGAAACGGCTTGAAAGGGAACTGAAACGGTTCACGCTCAAGGATAGGTTTGAATATATGAATTCTGATTTGGTTGCCAATAATTAATTTACTTTATGTATAATTTTAACCTTTGCTAATTGAGCTAAATTTTATGGAGAGATAAATAGAATTTTTATTTATTATTAATGTATGTTTTTTAGAGTTTTACTTTTGTATATCACGTGTAAATCTGACCTCAGCCAATGAGGTAACAGATAGCATCCATTATTGTATATTTAAAGCTGCCTGCGTTGCGGCGGCGTTGCGGTACTTTATTCTACTTTTGTAAGCAATCTAACTTTGAATGCTCTTGATAAAGACGTTGCTAGCCATTGAAACGCGTTGGACAAAATAAGCTGCTTTTTTTATACATAAAAGTTGGTGAACATTCCCTTGAATACATAGGAGCCGTTTATTTCAAACTTCTCTGTATCTACACTTTTTATTATGGTGTATGGATATAACACACCAATATGATATTTCTAATCAGTAACAGGAGCCGTTATACCCTGACAAGAGTTTGAAGAAACCGTGGGGTCTAGACAGTGAATCTTCTGGGACCTTTGGTGGACCAGTGCCTCCTTCCGTATATGCAGAAGATTAACTCTTATCTGCAGGTGGCTCATTAAAGGGACATTTCAGCTGGTATAATAAGCAATTGGGAACACATTAAGAGAAAACCAATTTACCAGTACAGAGTTTTAAATGTATGGGAAATTTTTCCTTTAGGT
The DNA here is from genome assembly GCF_027579735.1 of Bombina bombina. Lineage (NCBI taxonomy): Eukaryota > Metazoa > Chordata > Amphibia > Anura > Bombinatoridae > Bombina > Bombina bombina. The sequence goes on along the minus strand of NC_069503.1, from coordinate 170,401,109 downwards.
TTATTTTTTATAATTGAAATAGATGGTTTTGTTCAAGGATATGCCCATTTAAATGCTCATTATATGTATCTATGTATGCACAAAGGCCAATTGTTTTGTATTAAAATGTTTATTATTGTTGTGTGTGGGGTTTTAATGTAAGCTTATGAGCCGGTCCATTTTTGGTTCAGCAATCTGGATAGTGCTTGCTGAATGGTGGCTGCATTTAGCCACCAATCAGCAAACAGTACCCAGGTGCTGAACCAAAGATGGGCTGGCTCGTAAGCTTACATTCCTGCTTTTTCAAATAAAGATACCAAGAAAATTTTATAATAGGAGTAAATTAGAAAGTTGATTAAAATTGCATGCTCTATCTGAACCATGAAAGAAAAAAATGTGGGATCAGTATCCCTTTAAGGAACAAAACCTGCTGTTTTCAAATATAAAAATCTCTCTTTCACTCCTTCCCCACTCGGAGTTTGATTTCTCTTGCTGCCTCTTGTTTACATAGTTTTTTTATAGCCAATGCAGCAGTATCAGTAAAGGTGATAGTTTCAACAGGCAAAAGCAGCTATTTCAAATTACAAAATAAAGATAAACAAGCTGTTTGCAGACAATTTAATACACCCCAGTATGTAAAATGGATAACTGAGAACACATTAAAGAGGAGAAGATTTTAGTTACATGTCCCTTTAATTCCCTGTCTATAAGAACAGTGTGTATAATTCTGGTTATGTGTGTATATGCTGGCTTATGGCATCAGTGCATTCACAGTCAGTCTTTTAGATACATAACATGCAACACCAACTTGTGCCGTAGGATATCACACTAGAACTGCAAATGACGTATCTGGTCACATGTTGCACAATTATTAATGTTCCTCACTGCATCCAGTAATGTTGCTAATAGCTGTTATGTTTTGTTTGCAGGCTTCAGACTTGCATTTAATTATTTAAAAGACAAGAAGTATGTGGATGCGATTGATGTCTGCCATAAGGTAAAGGCTTCATGTTTTGCATAATCATTATATACACCATATTAGGGCTTATTTCCACTGAGTTGTTAAAAATGGAGTCGTAAGCTACCGAATTTGCAGACAGTTAAAGATAGTTTTATAGATCCATTTTAATACCAGGTTTCCATTGGAATATTTTGTGCAGTCGGTCTTTTCATGTATGTGTAAGTTAACGTTGTGTTAGCCCTTCCATCCGACATCGTATTTCTTGAAAATAGCACCTTAACAAGTTCTTTGCTATGGTAACCTGACCTAACACTATAAAAGTTACGTTTAATGCCTGCACTCTTTACCTCTGATTGCCTCTAAAGAGAAAGGTGTTATGTAGGTCACTAAAACAAAGATACAAAATATTTAAGGAAAAACATATAATTTTTTGTTTTCTAAAAATGTTTAATTTCCTGATATATGTAATACTTATTGCTTCCCTAGGCATAGGCCTAATTGGAATTATGGATATATGTGCTTGATTATATTTTTGTATGTAAATACATATTAATATTTAAATAGGAACCTGGGCCAGCAATAAATATTATATATAACAATACATTGTTTGCCAACTTTATTTTCTCAATAAGAACTAGGCCTCACACAGCTTATTTGTTCTCTTTTACACCTACATTTACACATGCCATAATGTTTTAGATATTATTGTCCATTTCCGACAGTGTTTTACCTGTTTGCGCATTCAGTGGAAACCTGGTATAATTTCATGATTTTCAGGTTCTATTATTTCTTATGGGACGCTTAATATGTAAAAAGCGCCATTGGAATCTGTCAATAAGCGTAATGACTTCCCACAATCGTTTTTTAATTTGCTAGCTTGCGAAAACCCAATTGCGGCTCAATAGAAACGAGCCCTTAGTATTTAAAAAATATGTTAACCAATCTATTTTCATTTTAGGTTCTCAAAGATTGCCCAGCATATCCCATAATAAGGAAGGAAATATTGGAAAAAGCTCAAGCCTGTTTGAAGCCATAAGCCTTAAAAGTCGTGTGCTGTTTACCAGGAGATATCTTGGTTCATTGTAACAATAAGAATTAAATATTACTTTGCACTGTTTTTTATTACAATATCTGTGTAGAGAATTTTCTAATGTGTTATTTGTTTTTGTTGACTGGAAGTGCCTGAACGTTTGCCTATAAAAGCAGTGTTCACAGTTTGTATTTATTTTATATTTTCTGTTGAGAAACGGTTTAGTATTATATATGTCATCCGATGTGAATATTAAAGCAAATAATATTTCCAGAAATATTGTCATTTTTGTTAAATAAAAGACCAAAGAGTTGACGTTGTTATTCCAGTGTTTGTTGACATTAAATGTTAAAGGATGCAATGAATATGTTTTATTACCATTTTTTCAGTAATGGATTGTCCATTTTAACCTGAAAAAAGTGATGACTCCTGCAACTATTTGTAGCTTTGTGTCCAGTTAGAATCTCAGTGTAAATGATTTTCTCTTTAAATTGGTTTGTCCTTAAACTATGAACGAAATCAGCTGAGATTCTGTTTAAAAGTTTAGGAAGTGTCAGTACAGGTACAAAACCCTTAATCCAAACTGCTTGGGACCAGAAAATGTTTGGATTTGGGAATATTTGTATTATTTGCATCTGTAAAATGGGAACAAGTGTAAACTACAGTGTCTTATGTCGTTAATGCAATATTTACAATACAGCTTATAAAATATAAATATTTAAATATAGACTATCATTTGCATTTGAACACAAAAAAAATAAACTAAAGATGCAGGCAGAAAAGATTGTTGGAAAGTACTGTGACGGAAAGTAGTTCTGACGCCATCCACTCACTTGCACGCCAAGGCACACGCGCGCACAAACAGGTACAAACGAAACACTAGGCTCAATCATTGCTGAGAAGAAACTTGTGACAGCACCCTCCGCCTTACCCACCTGTGAACAGGTAAGGAGGCATCCCTGGTACCCCTGGTTCCATGACAGAGCCCCCCACCAAGGAGCGGCCTCTGGATGCGAACTTGGGAAGGTCTGTCAAGATGTCTCCGATGGAAGGCACGCACCTTGGCCGCAGCATGGAGATTGCCCACAGGTTCCCAGGAACGCTCCTCGGGACCATACCCTTTCCAGTGGACAAGATATTCTAGACAACCTCATCTACTACGAGAGTCTAGAATGTCCTGGACTTTGTACTCATCAAACAAAGATGTCTAGTAGCCAACCAAACTTTGTCACCTATTTTGTATATAGGAGGGCGTTTACGCTTGCAATCAGCCTGAATCTTTTGTTGCTGTTGGACTGTGGTGAGTTGTTGATGAAGGCTGCAAAGCATAGCTCTAAGGTTGCGTAATCGGTGGGAAACATCAGGCACAGGGATAAGAGAAGGAAGGTGAGGAAAAGATGGAAAATTGTATCCATAATTTGCATAGAAATTGCTCCAGCCCGTAGATGAGTGTTTTTAGTTATTGTATGCGTATTCAGCGAGTGGTAGATGATCTACCCAGTCATCCTGTAGATAAGAGGAATAGCAACGAAGATACTGCTCGAGGGTCTGATTGGTCCGTTCAGTTTGCCCGTTCATCTGAGGATGATAAGCGGAGGATAGATTACGGGTTATATGTAGACTGCGACAAAAGTGTGTCCAGAAGCGAGAGGTAAACAGATCCTCTATCTGAGACTATAGATGTTGGGAACCCATGAAGACTATATATATACTGAATGAAATGCTTGGCAGTACGTTGAGCAGTAGGCAATCCAGCCACAGGAATAAAATGCGTCATCTTTGTAAAACGGTCAACTATGACCATGATAGTGTTGTGACCATGGGACAGAGGTAAGCGACTATAAAGTCCGTACTAATATCTCGTCAAGTGTGATTTGGCACAGGTAAGGGTTGTAGCAATCCGGTAGGTTTTGAGGTGGATTGTTTATTTTGGGCACAGACAGTACAGGAGTTGACAAAAAGATTGCACATCAGAAGGTAGAGAAGGCCACCAAAAGTGACGTTGGATAGTTCAATTGTGTTCTGAATTCCTCTATGACCGGCTATAGGGTTATCGTGATGGTGTTGCATTATGGGTAGATGATGGCTTGCATGGATATATATACTTTGCTGGTGGTAATGAAGGCCATGAGTAATGGGTAGATGAGCTGCTTCAGTAGGTACGTTAGTACTGGCTTGTCGGATCTCCTCGATAAGAGACTGGTGAGAATCCAGAAAGTATGCAGAAGGAAGGATAGTCTCTTGATGATGGCATACAGGTTCTTTTTCAGAGGCATACATACAAGTTAAAGCGTCTGCCTTCCCATTTTTTGATCCAGGACGATATTTGATGAGTAGATCAAATCGGGAAAAGAAGAGGGCCCATCTGGCTTGATGAGGTTTCAACCTTTTGGCAGTGTGGAGGTACTCCAAGTTTTTATGGTTGGTATACACCACCACGGGATGGATGGTACCCTCCAATAGGTGTCTCCATTCTTCAAGAGCATTCTTAATGGCCAATAGTTCTCGCTCTCCTACATCATAATTTCTTTCCGCACTAAGTTTACGCAAAATGAAGGCTATAGGATGTAGGAGATTCTTTTCACCTGTCTTTTGAGAGAGGACCCCACCAATGGCTACCTCGGAGGCATCTGTTTCAAGGTAGAATAGAGATTAAGTATTTGGTTGTGCCAGAATTGGAGCTTCAGTAAAATGGGAATTAAGCTGAAGAAAGGTCTTTTGAGTGGCAGTATTCCAATCAAAGGTGGTGTGATTCTTGGTGAGTGCAGTAATAGGAGCACAGATAGAGGAGAAGTTCCTGATAAATCTCTGGTAGAAATTGGCGAAGCCAATTAATTGTTGAACCATACGTTTGTTTTGAGGTACAGGTCACTCGAGAATGGCCTTAATCTTTTTTGGATCCATCTTCACTTGTCCAGGTGAAAGAACATACCCAAGAAATTCAATGGATGAGACCTCAAAAATGCTTTTTTCAAGTTTAGCATATAATTTGTGGAGTCGGAGACGCTGTAGGATGATTTTCACATGATTCTCATGTTCAGCAAGTGTTCTAGAAAATATTAAGATATCGTCCAGATAAACGACCAGGAAAGTATCAAGAAGGTCTCTAAAGATGTCGTTGATGAAACACTGGAATGTGGTAGGGGCATTGCAAAGCCCAAATGGCATTACGAGATACTCCAAAGTGCCCATATCTGGAACGGAATGCCGTCTTCCATTCATGCCCTTTCTTGACACGGATGAGAGATCAATCTTGGTGAAATACTGGGCATCTTTCACTTGGTCCAGTAGCTCGGTAGCGGTTTTTAATTGTGATGTCGTTGAGGGCACGATAATCCACACAAGGACGAAGACCACCATCTTTTTCCCCCACAAAAAAAATGCCAGCACCCACGGGTGACATAGAAGGGCATATGAACCCCTTGGCTAGATGTTCCTCAATATATTCTTTTAATACCTTAGGCTCGGAGAGGTTATAAAGTCAACAACGAGGAAGTGGGGCCCCCGGGAGGAGATCGATTGGGCAGTCATATACCCTGTGGGGTGTTAAAACATCAGGCTCCTTTCTTCTTGAAAATGTCAGAGAAATCGTGGTACTTAAGGGGTAGAGACGTCTCAGTAGTCATAACCAAAAGGGTAGTTGGTTTGAAATTAGGAAGTAGACAATCAAATAAAAAATGAAGGGACTTAAAGGATATGAGGTTAAGAAGAATAGCAGGCACTGCACACAAAGTTTCGTTTGCAAGTAAAATCCACAGTTTATTGAAATAAACACAGTAAATACCAATCCAATACAAACGGAGCAATCCATCAATGGTACTCACAGTCAGGCAAAGGTGTGGACAATAGCTTGTGTCTGACGCGTTTCGCGCCCCCTACAGGCGCTTACTCATAGACATAATACATGTCTTAAACTAAGTGCTATTTATATGCCCTAACAAATGAAAATTAACCCTATAGTGACCATGTTGTGGTTTAAAAACAAGACACAAGGGTATTAATTAATACTTAATACTTAAACAGGCAGTACACATGTATAAGCAAGCAGAACTATGTACTCATTAAATGTAAACCTTAAGTTTCTAAATGTACTGAAATACATATATAAATGATAACAAAGCATTGACATGTCAAAAATGCTAAATGTTTCAAAATGAACATTAAGACCGTATTTAGAGAATTTAAACATACCTATAAGGAAGATTTTCCACATAAATATAAAATTACACAGAACTCATTACAATACGGCAAATACAAGATAGACATAAATAAAGGATGCTGAAAATAATGGCTCTATAATATTCTCTTAAAGGTATATTGACTTAATATATATGATGCTAATAGATGGTGATAACAAAAGTTAAATATGCAAGTTAAGAAGAATGATATTGTTAAGGTAGAATTTAGACATCAATAAAAAAATTGATGTCACATTCTCAATTCATTCCAAATGGACTTCTTGTCTTTAATTGAATAATCCAATAGATTTCTTTTCTTTGTAATATATTGTATCTATTTCCACCTCTGGGGGGTACAATGGCAACATCTATAATACGGATAAAGAGATTAGCTGTATTAATAAAATGTTCACCATTAAAATGGCTAGCAATGGTTGACGCCTTCACATAATTTTTAGTATCCCTAAGATGTTCAAACCTTTTTCTGACCTCCCTAGAGGTTTGGCCAACATATTGGAGCTGGCACAAATTACATATAAGTAAATAAACAGCAAAGGTAGTGCCACAATTGGCATAAAAATTAATATTATACCTTTGTTGAGTGATATTACTTGTAAAATGATCACCAAAGCCAATACAGGCACACATATTACAATTTTTGCTAAGACATTTGAAGTTCCCTTGCTTACTAAGCCACCTAGAGCCTGTTAAATGTGCTCTTTTAATATTACTAGGAGAAAGGCTTCTGGCTAAAGTTTTTGGGTTTTTTTGGGACAAATTTACAGTTTTTAATTATGGGATCTCCTTCAAGTATGTGGAGATGTTTCTGAAGAATCTTAGATATTTTAGTGTATTGACTAGTGTATTCTGTGGTAAAGACAACAGCTTCATTAAAGGTGCTGTCTCTGATTTTTTGGTAAGAAGAATCATATGATTTAATATCTTTTCTACATTTCTCTAGCAAATGTTCGTTATATCCTCTGGCTATAAGTCTATTTTTAAGATCTATTGATTGAGTTTCATAGATATCTGGTGACTGAGTGTTTCTTTTTAGCCTTATAAACTGTCCTCTTGGGACAGCTTTACTGAGGTGACTGGGATGCTGTGAGGTAGCATGCAAAATCGTATTGCCTGCAATTGGCTTACGATAAGTTTTAGTGACAATTTTCTCACCATTAATCTGTAAAGTAAAATCAAGATAATTCACTTCAAATGAATCAAATAATCCAGTGAATTTAAGATTCATGAAGTTATTGTCTAAAAAGCCAATTAATTTGTTAAACAAATCTTCATCCACAGGTTTTTTTAGAATGATCAAGAGATCGTCTATATATCTCACAAACAGCAATATGTCTTCTAACCATGGATTTAATACACTATAAATATAAGTCAACTCCCACCAGGAGACATATAAGTTTGCGAACGCCGGGGCAAACTTTGCCCCCATGGCTGTCCCACAAATCTGTCTGTAAAAGATCCCTTCAAACATAAAATAATTATGTGACAACAAGAACCTAAGTACATCACCTATGTATTTTTGGTGTCATGTTCCAAACTTAATTCCCTTTCTAGGAAAAATTCTACAGCTTCAATTCCAAGATGTAGAGGTATAGAAGTATACAGTGAGGTGATGTCTATTACTAACCAAGTGTAATCTGGTTCCCAAACCACAGTATGTAAAGTGTGTATAAGATGTGAACTATCTTTAAGATAAGATAACTGTTTAACAGCTAGCGATTGACGAATGCTATCTAACCATGCCCCCAATGGCTCAAACAAAGATCCTACTCCGGAGACAATAGGTCTACCCGGAGGGTTGGTGAGGTCTTTGTGAACCTTGGGTACATGGTAAAAGATTGGTACAAGAGGATTCTTAGGGACCAAAGTATCAAAATCGGTGTCTCTAAAGACCCCCAAATTTATGCCTTCAGTTATCATCCCTATAACGTAAAACCGGATTCCCTGTAAGCTTCTGATAGACCTAACGGACTTAAAGGATAGTTGTCCGGTACTCCAGTTAATCTGTGGGTTATGTTTGCGTAGCCATGTAATACCCAAGATGACAGGAAATAAAGGTGATGGAACAATATCCCTGACAACAATCTCCTGATGTCGGTTTCCAATACAGAGAACTATTGGGTATGATTCTTGGGTAACTGGACCAGTTTTTAAGGTACTGCCATCCACCATATGAAGTAGTGAAGATTGTTTCTTCTGTCGAATAGGAATGCGTAATTGGGAGACTATTTTTTTTTTTTTTTTTTTATTTTTTTTTTTTTTTTTTTAAAAAAAGATTTATTTGAAAATGAATAAAGACATTGTACATAGAATAAAAATACAAAGGGAGCAGTTTGTGGGAGCGCAAAGCGCAAAGCCACATTACAAAAACCTGAGTACAAAGATGAAAAGCTTGACATTTTTATAACTGTTAGTTGAACAATTCTGTATGTGCTATATGGTAATACATGTTATACCGTCTCGATCTATCGAGACACACTTAGGAAAGGTAAAAGAGAGAAAAGTTATGAGTAATTGGGAAGAGGAAGAGGAAGAGGGAGAAGGGAGAGAGAGAGAAAAAAAAAAAAAAAAAAAAAAAATTTGTTCAAAGAATGGCAAGGGTCTGAGCTTTGTTCTCGAACAAGGAGGTAAACCCCTTTAGATTTTACGCTAAGGGAAGGAGACCAGGCAGCTAGCATTAGTTCATATATCTCCATTTGGTTGCACCTGAAGTAGTGCAGTTTTTCCATAATCAAAAGGTCATTGACGGCGGCCCGCCAGTCAGTTAGAGTAGGTATATCTTTTGACTTCCACATTCTAGGAATAATCCTTTTCGCACCGGTAAGCATAAGTAAAAGGAGAGCTCGGCTATGTGTAGTTTTGATGTTGGGGAGGTGTAAGAATAGCAGGGTCTCGGGGGTGTTGGGAATGGTTATATTCAGTTTTTCTGATATTTCCTTCATAACTGCCTCCCAAAATCTGGAAAGATTGGGACAGGACCACCATATGTGAACAATGGAGCCCTGTTCTCCACACCCCCTCCAACATGTGGCACTAACCGCGGGGAAGAGCTGATGAAGTTTTGCAGGGGTATAATACCATCTGGTTAATAGTTTAAGGTGTATTTCCTGTACAGTGGCTGATACCGATGACCCCTTGGTCAAAGCAAAGGCTTTAAGCCAATCGTCCTCCCCAACCTCGCTTCTAAGTTCTCTATTCCATGTCCTAGTGTATGTAGGTAGCTGGGTGTCTGGTGGTATGAGTAAGAGTTTGTATATCTTTGAGATCAGTCTTCTAGGAGGAGTGATTTCAGTGCACAAGGACTCGAAAGGCGTCAGGGTTCTGAGAAAATTATGTTTTTGTTTGTGGGTGAGTAGGAAGTGAGAAAGCTGGTGGTATCTTAGCCAGGAAGAGAAGACTGAACCAGACTGGTCCTGTAGTTTTAGTTGTGATAGTAGTCTGCCCCCCTCTTGTGCGTAATGTAAGATTCCTGCTCTTAATCTATAGGGGGAGTTTGTGCGTCTACTGACTTCATAGTATGGTAACTCTGGGTTTTCTATTATGGGGAGCATTGGAGAGACAGGGGACGATATGTGTGTGCTGGTGGCTATCAATTTGTCCCACACAGTTAGTGTTTCATGTATTATATGGTATTTTTGTATTATCTTGGGACGTTTATTCGTAGGTATCCACGCCAGGGCTCCTACATTATTTAGTTGTAGTATTTGTCCGTCTATTCCGACCCATTTTTTTTGCATGGAGTTCTGTGACCACTCAGTCAGTCTTTGTAGAAAAATGGCCCTCCTATAAGAAGCTAGGTCTGGGAAGCCTAGTCCTCCCTTATCTCTAGGAAGATACAATGTCCGTCTGGGTATTCTCGGTCTCGTACCCTTCCATATAAACTGTTCTAAGGTGCTTTGGAGTTGGGGTAGGAAGTCGTTCGGTAAGCGAATCGGGACTGTTTGCATTACATACAATATTCGTGGTAGAATATTCATTTTGATGAGGCCTATCTTCCCTAACCATGAGAGTGATTTATTACTCCATGAAGACAGGTCATTGACTATCTCTTTACGTAGGGACAAATAGTTGTTTTTAAAAATGTCAGAGGGGTTTGCAGATAGGTATATACCAAGATATTTCAATTTGGTGGGTGTTAGTGTCATCTTATAGTTATTGGATAGGAAGTCTATGTGTTCAGTAGGGGCGTTTATGTTAAGAAGCTCTGATTTAGTTAAGTTTAGGTGAAAATTAGACAGTTTGCCATACTCATTAATCTCTTTCAGAAGTTCAGGGACAGATGTTTCAATGTTTGTTAGTGTGTAAAGGACATCGTCGGCGTAGAGGGCCTGTTTGTGTTCTTCATTTCCAATTTGTATTCCCTTTATGTTTGCATTATGTCTAACTTTTTGAGCGAGCGCTTCTATTAAAAGGGCGAATAATAAGGGGGATAAGGGGCATCCCTGTCGGGTTCCGTTGGAGATGTCAAATCTATCCGACAGAATACCGTTCACTCTAATACGTGCGTTCGGGGCAGAATATAATGCAAATGCCATGTTTGTGAAAGCTGAACCGATATTCATTGCTGACATGACTCGGCGCAGGAAGAGCCAATCGACCCGGTCGAAAGCCTTCTCTGCGTCAGTCGCCAGGAGGGCCAATGGTACCTTTTCAATTTGGGCAAAGTTAATAATTTGGAGGACTTTGGAAGTGTTATCTCTTGCCTCTCTACCGGGTACAAAGCCCACTTGGTCAGAAGAGACAAGAGAGGGGATATACTTATTGAGGCGGTTCGCTAGGATTTTTGCTAGGATTTTGATGTCCATGTTCAGCAAGGATATGGGTCTAAAATTCGCAGGGGAGGTAGGGGGCTTGCCGGGTTTGGGTATAAGTGAGATATGTGCTTCGAGCATTGTGTCAGCTAAAGTGGGCTCTGTTATCAGGTTGTTGAACAATTGGAGTAGCAGTGGGCTTAGTGTTTTGCTGTAAGTTTTGTAGTATTTTAGCGAGTAGCCGTCTGGGCCCGGGCATTTCCCGGTGGGGAAATCTTTAAGGGCTTTAGAAAGTTATAAGGCAGTGATGGGCTCGTCTAGGCAGTTCTTCTGGTCGGGATCTAGTCTTGGCAGTTCAAGGTCTGATAGGTATTGATCTATGAGCTGAATTTTAGTGTCTGTTGGGACTGCATGTTCCCCTTGGTCAAGCTTGTGCGGTATATTATATAATGCTTTATAGTACGTGTTGAAAGAATTTGCAATTTGTTTACTACTTTTCAGTGTTGTGCCATCAGGGTTCTGGAGACTGTGGATATATGTTTTGAGTTGTTTTCTACGGGTCGCTCTGGCTAGCAGTTTCCCCGGTTTATTGCCTCCCTCATAGTATTGTTGTTTTATTGCTAAGAATTTGCGCTGGCAGGACTCTCTTAGGTGGGTCTGGAGCTCCCTCCTAGTGTTTTCCAATCTAAGTTTAGCCTCCCTGTCCCACGGGGCTTTTTTATGTGCAGCTTCAAGTTGTGTAACCGTGTTCAAAAGTTGGGTATGTTTTAATCTATACTGTCTATTAAGGCGCGCTCTGTGTTTGAGAAATTCTCCCCGGATAACACACTTATGAGTCTCCCAGAAGTTTATTATTGAGGTCTGTGAGGGATTGTTATGTTGTAGATAGTCTGTAAGAGATTTTTGGATTTCAGAGCTTATTACAGGGTTGTCTAGTAGTGTATCGTCTAGTCTCCATATATATGTCGTGGGTGGGAGATCGGGCCATTGAACTTCGCATGTGATTGGGGCGTGGTCTGACCAAGTAATCGGGCCTATAGTGCAAGATGTTACCATGTCAAGTCCGATGGAGTCCGTAAGAAAATAATCTATTCTAGAGTATTTGTTATGTGGGGGAGAATAATATGTGTAGTCTCTAGTTGATGGATGCAATGTTCTCCATATGTCGTGTAGAGCAAGACTTGAGATAGTGGATTTAACTGATTTGAGAATTTTGGTAGGGGTACTGTCTAATCCATTGGATGTGTCTAATGACGTTTCCATGGATATGTTAAGATCACCTGAGAGGAACACTGTTCCTTTCGCGAAGTCTAAGATGAGCCTCGAAACCTTTTGTAGGAATAGATGCTGTTCTGTGTTCGGGCTGTAGAGAGTAATAAGGGTGATCGGATGGTCATATAATGTTCCCGTTATCAGCAGGAATCTACCCTCTGTGTCCTTTTCTACATGTGCAATTTTTAGCGGGACTGAGTGGTGTATCAAGATCCCTACTCCTCCCTTTTTAGAGAGGCCTGACGCGAACAGGGCAGTGGGGTATTGGGCATTAAACCACTTGGGTTCCCTGCCTCTGCGGAAGTGTGTCTCTTGAAAAAAGAGTATGTGGCTATGCAAATTTTTTAGGGCTCTGAAAGCTATAGACCGCTTACCTGGGTTGTTCAAACCTTTGGCATTAATTGAGGTTAATGTGAGGCCATGCGATCCGAACTTGCTATGTTGGTGGTTCATTCTGAAAAAAAAAAAAAAAAAAAAAAAAAAGGGGAGGGAGGGGGGAAAGTTTTGAAGGGGGAAAGTGGACAGGGGGATAGAATAAAGTAGGAGTTATAGATTAGAGATATAAAGTAAATGAAGAAAGTGTCTTGTAGCGAACAAACAGAACACTGAAGGACCGTAAATGGTTGTCTACATAAATTTAGTAACCTTCTAAATAACAAGTAACAAACAAAGGAAATTGGGGTTGTAATCCCCAGGCAATAACAATAATTAAAGTATGTAGAAACTCTTGGTGGCTGATTTGCCACATGTTCAAGAGTTGACGTAAATTTGGCACAGAACAATGATGTATGATTGGAGGGAGGTGAGTTAGGGTAGAGAGGGTTGGGTCAGAGGGGTAAAGGAGGGTGGGGGGAAGGGATGTGGTGTAAAAGGGGTCCACAGATAAGATGACACTGGTATTTTTGAAAGTTATATAACATTGAATCTACAGGTTGAATAACATTTTGAATAGGCTGGCTGGGTAATGGAGTTAAAAAGCATTAGACAGATACTCACTGACTACAGGTATGTCTCCATACCGATATGTAGTTATTTTTATCCTAAAAATCATACAGAGGCATATGTCAATGAAAACATAAGTGTAAAGAGGAGCTTACCCAGTGTCCCGGAAACTTCAAACGAAAATTGAAACTCAGCAATTAGCTTTTCTAAACAATATTTAAACTATGGGTTGAGTAACATTTTAATTAAACAAATTGGGTGGTTAGTCCAGATATCAGTCCATGGCTGATAATAAGCCGGAGACACTTAGGTTAGAGGGCCCGACTGGAGGATCCAGGGGTTACTTCTTGGGGGTGACGCAGATTTTCTAGTGCTAAGCATTCGTAGAATGATTGGACATCTTCTCCTGCTTTGTATATTGCTGTCTTGTTGTTATGAGTTGCCACTATGGAGACTGGGAAGCCCCAGCGGTAGGGAACCTTGTGGGCTCTCAGGTTAGATGTTATGTGTCCTAAGTCTCTCCTTTTCTGTAAAGTTGTTGGAGATAGATCTGAGAATATCTGAAGCTCCTCACCCGCATGTTGTACCGGGTGATTGGTGCGGGCGCACCTTAGGATTTCTTCCTTGTCTTTGTAGTTTAGGAAACGGACAATAATGTCTCTAGGGGGCGCTTTGGGGGGTGGCTTCGCCCTAAGCGCTCTGTGAGCGCGTTCTAGCATTATGTCTGGAGAGGAAGGGGTGTTTTTCAGGGTGCGGAACAAACTCTGCAAGTATCCTTCTATAGCAGGGGGGTGTACAGATTCTGAGGCCACCCTGATGCGCAGGTTGTTCCTGCGCCCTCTATTGTCCAGATCTTCTAGTTTGTCAGATAGTTGCTGCAGTGCATCTGCTTGGTCTTTGATTTCAGTATCCATGAGCTGAGTGGTGGCCAGGGTTGAAGCTTGGGTGGTTTCAACCTGAGTGACTCTGGTGTCCAGAGTGTTAATGTCCTTTTTAAGTTCATTAAAGAGGGTGCGCATTTCTAAAACAGCATTTTTTATGTCATCTTTTGAGGAAAGGTGGCGCAAATCCTCTTTTGTGATTTGTTGTGATGCCTGCATCTCTATTTCTTGTGTTGTATCCCCTTTATCAGGCTTTGTAGCTCCCTCTGTGTCAGATGGGGGGGGTAGTATTCAGACCCACTTGTTTCAGGTATTTGTTTAAGGTGCGCACTGGGGTATGTGTGGTAGCCTTGTTTTGCTTCTTACAGGGCATCCCTTAGGTTTCTCCCTATCAGTGAATAGGGGTTTAGGAGAACTAGTTGTGCAGGCCCACTTTTGGCAGTTTTGCTAGGAAAAGCAGTATGATGTGAGAGTAATGAGGCAAATTAGTGGCAGTCTGGGCCCTGCTCAATGACAACTTTCAGATGCTGCTGAGGTGCAGTGAGCAAAAGGAAGATGCGGTATAAAATTATCCTATGCTCCGCTAGCAGAAATAGTGATATTATGAAAATTTTGTTGAGAAGGGGTGCACTAAAATTAGCGTGGGAGTACTATCGGTGTTGTGCAGGATGTACTTCAGCTTAAGTTTCTCATTTTGAAACCTTTTATGGCCTTTCGTGGGTAGATCTAGTCCCAAGCCAGTCCTGGCTTCTGATTGCGGCTTTAAAGTTCTATGAGTAGCGTGGCAGGCATGAGTGCAGCGGGGCCTACCTCTCTGGGCTGGATGTGGGCAAGTGATATCTGTGCGGTGTATCGCTGCTTAGAGTATATGGAGCAAGGTGGGGTTAAAAGGCCCGAGCACTTGGCGATATGTAAGTTCCCAGATCTCTAATCAGGATTAATGCCTCTACTTATCCCTCGGTCACCGTGGCCATGCAAAAAAGTGTGCAAGCAGGGGGACTATTTGCTTACCGGGTTTACTCTGTATCGCGGCACCCGATGTCCCGAGGCCGGGGGGCTTGATGTCGGCGATCCTTTACTTGCACTTGGGCGTGCAAGCGGTAGGTGATATGATCCTTGTAATCCACCCGGTCTCCGGTGTTAAGAGCTCAGTATATTTATGTGTCACTGACGGCCTTCTCGCTGCCAAGTGGGAGTAGAAATGGCGCGGTTGCGCTCTCTTCGTCTGTCCCCTATAAGATGTCCAGAATCAGGATATTGGGGATTGTTTTCGGTTGTGGGGTACTTTAAGAAGTAATATCCTCCGTTATGGGTCTAATTTGAGTCGTTCTGTGCCTTTTATTTTAGTTGTTATGCCTGAGGGTTTAAGAGCTCTCCTTCTACACAGCCATCTCCCAGCGTGGCTTGGCTCCGCCCCCCCGGGAGACTATTTATTTTAACATCAAAAAAGCAGCTGCTGGCACCAGAATCTATGATAGCAGAAAGTTCAATGACTTTCTCATTCAGCTGCAGGAAAACAGAAATGACAAGGTGAGAAGAAGAACTGTAAATGGGTAAATTAAGACACGTAGCTTGAGCTACTAAAATACCCATTACAGGTTTAATGGGACAATCTTTTAAAATATGACCAGGCTTGGCACAATATAGACAAAGGTGGAGATTCCGTCTTCTTGCTCTTTCTACTGCAGACAGGGGTCCGCAAACCAGCCCAATCTGCATAGGCTCTACTACA
Organism: Bombina bombina; assembly: GCF_027579735.1. Lineage (NCBI taxonomy): Eukaryota > Metazoa > Chordata > Amphibia > Anura > Bombinatoridae > Bombina > Bombina bombina. The sequence continues at coordinate 170,385,365 of NC_069503.1, read as the reverse complement.
TTAGTAGTCTCAGCAGCAGGGGGCATTACAGGAATCGGGGGAGGATAGTAATCTGATTGTCTAGGCCATAGTAGCATGGCATTCTGTTTTTCCTGCCTCTTTTCACGAAAGCGACGATCCAATTAGGTCACTGCTACAATCAATTCTTTTAGGTTAGTAGGTACCCCAATCTGGGGGAGTTCGTCTTTAAGTTGATCAGAGAGACCAATGCAAAAATGATCAATGAGAGCCACTTTGTTAAGTGCGGTATCAGAGGCCACCTCCCTGAACTCAGAAATGTAATCCTCCACTGGTCTCCTCTGCCGTAAAGATCATAAGGTGCCTCGGGCAGTAGCAGAGCGTAGAGGATCATCATAGAGGACATTCATAGCGGTGACAAATGACTTCCAGGTATTGAGATCTGGATGGTCACTGTGCAAGAGTTTATGTGCCCATGTTTGAGAAGGGCCTGTGACTAACGAAATTGTAGTGCACACCTTAATATATTCGGTGGCATAGGTGTGGGGTTTCAGGGAATATAATAATTCACAAGAAGTGATTAAAGCAATGTATGTCTTGCGATCACCAGCAAATTTTTCATGTAAGGCAATAGTTGGTTCACTCGCCAGGACCTCATACCTAGGAGGTGGAACTGCAGAAGGGGCAGTAGTAGTGCGTTGTTCCTGAATTCTTACTTGCTGTAACAGGGACTCATGACTGGTTTGTAAGTCCTGAAGTGTTTGCGTCATAACAGCTAATTGTTGGGAAAGGGATGCTATAGTGTCGAATGCTCTTGCGGGTTCCATGATAGGTTAAGTTATTATGTCAGGGAGCAGGGTTACCCTGAGTGCGGGAGAAGAACCCTATAGCAAGAAGCACACAATTCAAAGGCAAGGTACAGGCAAGGACAATTCAAAATGCGTAGTCAGGGTAATATAAGTCGGTCCAGGCAGCAAGTATCGTAAACGGAAGTCAGGCCAGGGGTCAAAACCAGGAATTCCAAAATCAGAGGAAGGGAATAGGAATAGAGAAAATACAACGCTTAGTTATGCAGATAAACTGGGAAAATAACTCGGCAAAAAGCCAGGGCTCAGACCGGAATGTAAACCTAACAGGGCCCAGGAACGCCCCCAGTATTCAAGACAACGATAGCATCAGATACCTAGTACCCAATGAGAAGGCAGAGAGAGGCGTTTCACAAAGATTCCCCTAGCAGATGGAAAGCACCTGTGACGCCATATGCACGCACACGAGAAGGCGCACCAGCGCGCACAAACAGGCGCAAGTGAAACTCTAGGCACAATCACTGCTGAGGAGAAACTTGCTGAGGTGCCCTCTGCCTTACCCACCTGTGAACAGGTAAGGAGGCATCCTTGGTACCCCTGGTTCCATGACAATGGTAAAGTTAAAAAATACAAATTGGTTTGAGGAGCACTTGAACCTCTGAAGTTAAACATCAGCATAACTTCCACAGTCAGTGAAAACTCAATTTGTAAATTAAGCTTAAAATTATTTTAATTTGATCAAGTAATGAAACCAAATGTAATATCAGTGGAAACAAAAAAAAAAAACATTTAAAGCTTTGTATCTATCAACCTACACCTGAATAAAGCCTGAAATACATTCCAATGTGAGATGTATGTTTTTACCAGATCTCATGAAGATGGATAAAGTAGTTTTTATTCTAGCCCTGTCTAAAATTCCTCATACAGGCAAAATAAAATAAAGTCTTTATAAATCAAACAAGTATTCAAAAAACAAATACTCTTTTGAACATAAATTGTATAACGATTTTAACTTAAATTAATTAATTAATTAAATTAACAGTCAAATAACAGATATTTAGCTTTTTAAAGTAACCAGCTGTTTATACAGTATTAGACTGACGTCTCACATTGGCCAGTTAATTAGTACATCTAATCTTGAAATTCCCTGAGCATTAGCCCTAGCATGAAGTCCATTAGGCTTCAGGATTGAAAAGGTTTTCTAGAATGAGAGATATTAACACATAAAATATAATATGCAATTTGTAGATTTTAAGAATTGTACATAGTTTATAGATGTTGCTAAGCACTCACTTTATTGTTACAGGCACATAATTTATTCATGTTTATAATGCTATATAGTTTAGCTATTTGGGAGTTTATCGATAAAGGTAATTATTCCAAATGAAAGAGAAAATGCTTTACTGAATTTCTTAATGAATAGATGTATTTCAATGTTATCTTTCATTATTATATACATTAATAAATATAATAGTTTCAAATAAAATGAGCACGAAATCTAGTGAAATTAAATGCCACTGTGAATTAACTTTTTGTATTTTCACTCAAGGTTATAAAATTGTTTGTCTCATGACCACTCTCAATGGCGCCAGTATGCTACTTGTGTTTTAGCTCAAGATTATAGGATTGGGTTTTATTTTGTTTGTTTTTTTACTAATTACTCATGAGGTAATGCCAAAGGATTGTTTATCTGAACCAAAATGCTATCAGACTGTCTAGTATGGCTCCAAGCAGGGGCGTATTTTGGCCTAGGCAAACAAGGCACTTGCCTAGGATGGCAGATTGGGGGGCAGCACTTTTTTAATCTCTGTTAGGAGCGGCAGGTAATTTAACTAGCAGTAGCAATCTATATTATATATATATATATATATATATATATATATATAAGTATACATACATATTTATATATGCTGTATATATACACACACATACATACATATATATATATACTGTATATATACATATTATTACTGCTCACATTTATACTGTGTACACATGTGCTAATTCAACCCACCTGAGTGTATGCAAGTGTTTTGCAAGCCCTGGTGAACATGTCATTAGAAATGCCATGAAAAAAGTGTCACATTACACCCTAACCAACCAATGTTGTGGGGGGGGGGGGGCAGAAGAGTTTTGAGCGCCTAGGACAGCACAAAACCTAAAAAGAACACTTGCTCCAATGGGAGCCTCGTTCTCATGCCATCAGGTAAGTTGTGCAGCGGTGGCAGCAAATTGTAAATGTATATGATTATGTACACATATTTATTTGTTAATATGTGTATATACATATATATATTTACTGGCAACACACAGTTCCCATGGACCGCAATGTGATGGCACTTTCCAGTGCCGTTTTTTTTTTTCTAACAACCCACACCCGCCAACTTTAAAACCCTAAAAGCTGTTTTTTGCAGTTGTTTTATTAAAAAATAAAGATGCTGCTATCTTTATATTTTAATAAAATATATGACACATTTATAAAATTAACCAGAGATCTGATCTCTTGTTAATTTTATAAGCGCTAATTACTAATGCGAGCTCACGGTAGCAATAACCAGCCACTTGTAATAGCTGGTTATTTATTGCGTGCCCATGACAAATTAGCGCTCCACTTGTAATCTAGCCCATTATTGGTTTTGTAGTTGTCAAATTTGAATTTGTGTCTGCAGAAATGACATGCCCCTTCTTCACAGCAAAATGTTATAAAATAAAATACAGAGTTGAGAAATAGAACTTAAAGGGACATAATCATGAAAAAAATCTTTTGGGATTCAGATAAAACATACAATGTTCAGATTTACTTCTATTATCAAATTTGCTTCATTATTTTAGTATTGTTTGTTTAGAGAGAGCAATGCTGAACACATTGGGTGAGACAGTGACAAGCAGCTAGCTCACAGTAGTGCATTGCTTCTGAGCCTACCTATTTATGCTTTTCAACAATGGATACCAAAAGAGCAAAGCAAATTAGATCAGAGAAGTAATTTGGAAAATTGTTAAAAATGGACAGTTCTTTCTGAATCATTGAGGTTTATTTTTTACTTTACTGTCCCTTTCATGCCATTGCTCCCCTTCAAACCTATGTACACAGAATCAACCCATACTAAGTTTCAAAAACCTCACTGAGTAGAAAATTGTTTAAAATGGAAAAGATCTGAACAAGGACCTAAGTGTGAGCAGGGAGGGGCAAACATTAAACATAAAACATAATGTTATTGTGTTAAAGGACCACTCAATGCAGTAGAATTACTTAAAGGGACACAAAATGTTTCTTTCGTGATTCAGATAGAGCATGCAATTTTAAGCAACTTTCTAATTTACTCCTATTATCACATTTTTCTTCATTCTCTTGGTATCTTTATTTGAAATGAGAGAATGTAAGTTTAGATGCCGGACCATTTTTGGTGAATAACCTGGGTTATTCTTGCTGATTGGTGGATAAATTCATCCACCAATAAAAAAGTGCTGTCCAGAGTCCTAAACCAAAAAAGAAACTTAGATGCCTTCTTTTTCAAATAAAGATAGCAAGTGACCGAAGAAAAATTGATAATAAAATTGCATGCTCTTTCTGAATCACAAAAGAAAAAATTTGGGTTCAGTGTCCCTTTAATTAACAAGTGCATAATAAAAATATAATAATTTAACACCTACTCTGAATTTCAAATAAGGAGTAAATAAATTTCAGACAAATTTATTTTTTCTCCTATTTGCCGGCCCCCTGTATCATGTGATAGACATCAGCCAATCATAGACTAGTATAAGTATATACCCCTGTGAGCTTGTGCACATGCTCAGTAGGATCTTGTTCCCAAAAAAATGTGACTATAAAAAGATTTGATAATGGAAGTCAATTGGAAAGTGTCTTAAAATTGCTGCTCTTTCTGAATCATAAACGTTTATTTTGACTTGAGAGTCCCTTTAAATAAAACTATGTAAATTGTTATTATTAAAGTAATCGTTATTTTTCCTTCCAATAAAGTACAGCTGAAAAGTTGATCAAATATGAATGATTCACCTATTAAACTGGAGATAGTTCACCTCCCAATAATTTGATGATATATCTATGCATATCTAAAGATATATAACCAAATCAGTAATTGTAAGTACCCACAGGAACAGGGCCCTCAATTCCCCCTGTATTTGTCTGTAAAATTTTGTGTCTTATCGTATTGTTTCTCCACTGTACTGTTATCCTTGTACCCATGGGTAGCGCTGCGGAATCTGTTGGCGCTGTTATGTAGTTATTATGCAAATACTGTGACTCTGTTTGTTTATGGTAATATTGCATTGCCTTATACTTCCTCTTTCCTGTTCCTACCTCTGACCTGGATGTAGTTCTATAGTGCAATATGATTCCTCACACTAACAGCTTGTAGTGTCTTTATTTCTATACATGAAACATGGTGTCAGAAGTAACTAAAATCAGGACTGAGCCTCTTGCTTGGAGCACAGCAGCTTTAAGATACAGCACAGCTTTGTGAGTTACAGCCTAAAACGTTTTTTTTTTCTGATATTTGAGAGCTTAGAGACTTAAAGACAATATGACTGCCATGAATTGCATACCTCCCCCAGAGGAAATGAGAATCAGTGGGGATTGCAGCAGCAATTGGGAAACTTTCAGAGCTGAATTTGAAGATTATTCCCTGGCTACAGGGTTGAATGAGAAATCTGCAGCAGTGCAGGCAGCAACTCTGAGAAGAGTCATGGGCAGTGAATGCAGGCATTTGTATAAGCACAATCTGACCCTCACAGCAGAGCAGCAAGAGAATGTTACAGCCATTTTAGATGCACTGGAAGCTTATTTTAAACCTGCTAAAAATGTTATATATGAAAGGTATATGTTTGGATGCTGCAAACAAGAAGAGGGAGAATCTCTTGATTACTTTGTTACACGCTTGAGAGAAAAGGCTGCAACTTGTGAATATGGTACTCTAAGGGATGAATTAATAAGGGATAAAATTGTTCTTGGTGTAGCTAGTGAGAGCACGCGCAGGCGTCTACTAAAAGAACATGACTTAACTTTAAACACAGCCATTGAAACGTGCCGTACAGCAGAGCTCACTGACAGACGTCTGAAAGTTATGGAAAAGGACAGACAGCACACGACAGCATAAACATTGCAATGCAGCGACAACACATAAGCAAACCACAGCAACGCCGCTTGTTTAGCACAAATGCTGCAAACCCTACAGCATGCAAATATTGTGGGGCTGTGCATCAAAGAATTAAAGAGCAATGTCCAGCTTATGGGAAGTCTTGTAGGTCTTGTGGAAGAACAAATCACTTTGCTAACGTTTGTTTGTCAAGTAAAAGACAGCCATCACTAGGAAAGTTACACACCATTGAGAACACATCTGCATATGAGGAAGAGCCACACTCCGCTGAAGTGATATACAGTAGTGAATTGATCGGCACTGTGCAAGCCAGAGGAAAGAAATGTTTTGTCACTTTAAATTTAAATAATAAGCCCCAATCCTGCCAGCTTGATTCAGGAGCAACATGTGATGTAATGTGTTTGAGAGACAAAATGATGTTAGCACCAGAAGTACGTCTACTGCAAAGTGACACCAGACTAAAGTTATACTCAGGTGAGATTATGAAATCTCTAGGACTCTTCAGGACAGAATGTGTCATACGTGGAAGGACACACAAGCCAGAGAAATTGTGGAAACCTGCCAAAAGCCACTGTTATCCGGCTCAACCTGTGAGCGTCTAGGGCTGATACATTTCTCTATCCCCGCAGAGCTCAATGTGATGGACAATCAATTCAAAGGGCCCTTGACAAAACATTTGCTATTAAAGGAATTTAGTGATGTTTTTACTGGGCCAGTAGAATCTGTACCAGGGGAAGTTCATTTTGACCTTGACATGAGTATCCCTCCAGTACAATGCACACCACGCAATGTGCCAGTGGCCATAAAACAGGCAGTTAAGGCGCAGCTCGACCAGTATGAGGCTGATGGACATTTAGCTACAGTGACTGAACCAACTGATTGGATAAGTAACATGGTGATTGTAAAGAAGCCTGATAAGCTAAGAATATGCATAGATCCCAAATTCTTGAATCAGGCACTGAGGCGATCTCACTACATCATGCCAACTCTCGAGGATGTTTTGTACAAGCTGCCTAAGGCACGTCTGTTCACGCTTGTTGATTCCCGTGATGCATTTTTACAATGTAAGTTGGATAATGCAAGTAGCTACATGACAACCTTCTGGACTCCCTGGGGCAGAAAAAGATGGCTCAAGTTGCCTTTTGGAGTATCAGTTGCACCAGAGGTGTATCACCGTAAACAACATGAACTATTGTCTGGACTCAGTGGTATCGAACCAATAGCTGATGACATCCTTGTGGTTGGCTGTGGGGACACAGATAGGGAAGCAGAGCAATATCATGATGGCAAACTATTGGAACTAATGAATCGTTGTAGGCAGGTGAAACTAAGACTTGGCATGAAAAAACTGCAATTCAAAGTAAAAGAGGTCCGCTTCCATGGACACATACTATCCTTTGAGGGTTTGAAGGCTGACCCAGAAAAAATCAGAGCTATACTGGATATGCCACAGCCGGCGAATGTGAAATCCCTGCAGCACTTTATAGGATTTGTTACCTACCTATCAAAATTCCTACCACACCTCTCAGAGGTTTGCGAGCCGTTGAGAAGGCTTCTGGACAAGGATGCAGTTTGGCATTGGCTACCTAAGCATGATAATGCAGTGCAGGACATCAAATGTTTGGTCACTGATACACCTGTCCTGAAGTACTATGATGTTACAAAACCTGTAACTATTCAAAGTGATGCAAGCAAAAGTGGACTAGGGTGTTGCCTATTGCAAGCTGACCAGCCTATCGCTTTTGCTTCAAGAGCACTGACCCTTACTGAGCAAAACTATGCACAAATCGAAAAGGAATGTCTGAGTATTGTGTTTGCCTGCCAGCGCTTTCATCACTACCTCTATGGTCGTGACGAGATCACGGCAGAAACTGACCATAAGCCTCTGATATCTATTTTCAAGAAACCACTTTTGTGTGGACCAAAACGTCTACAGAGCATGTTGCTCACATTACAAAATTATTGCCTAAATGTTGTCTATAAACCTGGACCTGAAATGTACATTAGTGACACTCTTAGCAGAGCTACAGCAGCAAGTGGTACACCTGAGAGTGCACAACACACAGTTTGCAATGTTCAACAGGACCTGGATGTCCTGTTGCAGATTAATCATTCAGACTATTTAAACGTTACAGACCAACGATTGCTTCAGATAAGACAGCACACAGAAATTAACGAGAGTTTGCAAGCACTTAAGTATGTTGTTCTGAATGGTTGGCCAGATTCAAAGGCAGAGGTGCCATTCATTGTAAGAGAATATTGGACTTTCCGAGACGAAATCGGCATTCAGGATGGTGTACTGTACAAGGGGTCAAGGGTCATCATTCCTAAATCATTAAGATCGGAGATGCTGACACGTATTCATGCCAGTCACATTGGTGGTGAAGCATGCTATAGACAGGCACGAGATACCCTATATTGGCCTAACATGCAAAATGAGATTAGAGACTTTGTTAGCCGTTGTTCAGCATGCAATGAATATGCGCAGGCACAACAGAAAGAACCCATGATGTCACATGTGCTGCCCACACGGCCTTGGCAAATTGTAAGCATGGATTTACTGAATTATGCTGGGCAAGATTGTCTACTAATCGTTGATCACTATTCTGACTTTTGGGAGATTGAGCTCCTTCCCGACCTGTCTGCTGATACTACAATCAAGCGTTGTAAAGCACAGTTTGCACGTCATGGGCAGCCAGACAGGGTAATCTCAGATAATGGACCTCAGTTTGCATGTGAGCAATTCAGACGGTTCTCTACAGATTGGTGGTTTGAGCATCTTACCTTTCCCCTCGGCACCCTGAAGCTAATGGCAAAGCGGAATCAGCTGTAAAGATAGTGAAGAATCTTTGCAAAAAGGCCAAGTATGAAGGTAATGACCCATGGAAAGCCATTCTACATTGGAGGAACACTCCAACTGAAGGTATGGACAGCAGTCCTGCACAGCGCTTGATGTCAAGGAGGCTGAAGACTTAATTGCCAGTTGCAAATAAATTACTTGAACCTTGTGTGGTAACAGGGGTACTGGAGAAGCTGCGGCAGAGAAAACAGATATCCAAACTGACATACGATGTGTCTGCCAAAGACTTACCTGAACTAAGCATTGGAGAGCCAATCCGTATGAAGCCGCTCCCTGGAGACAGGACTGGTCGCTGGAGACTGGGTACCTGTGTTCAGAGGGTTGCTCCTTGTTCATATCTTGTGGATGTGGAAGGCAGTCTCTACCGCCGCAATCGAGTGGACCTGCGAGTGGCAGAACATCTCACCACACAAACCTATAACCATCCGGCACTTGAGCATTCCGAGGCTCTCAATGCACCTAGTCCTACTGGACCACATAAGCAAGGCAGAGACAATACTGCTGTCATATCAGAAGGATACAATGAGGATGCCATAATGCAGCCTCATACACCAGCAAGTTCTTCCGTGCCAAACACACCAGCAGGGACAGAGGGCAGCTCCTTAACACCTTCTGGAGCTGAACAGCTTCACCCAGGCAAAATCCCTGTGGCCTTGCGTAGTGGTCGAGTTTCAAGACCTCCAGATAGTCTCAATCTGTAGTGTATCTACCAGTAATGTAGTATGTTATGTTTAAGACTGTTCAGGATCTGTTTTAGGTAAATTGTTAGCAAATTTTGGATTGAATGTAAAAAGGGGAGATGTTATGTAGTTATTATGCAAATACTGTGACTCTGTTTGTTTATGGTAACATTGCATTGCCTTATACTTCCTGTTTCCTGTTCCTACCTCTGACCTGGATGTAGTTCTATAGTGCAATATGATTCCTCACGCTAACAGCTTGTAGTGTCTTTATTTCTATACATGAAACAGGCGCTTTATAAATAAAGAATAATAATAAACAAACAACTTCTGCAACTCACTTCCTCTTTCGGTCTGTCACAATGGACTGATTCTCCCACTCACAAAGACGGTCACTCTCTTGACCTGATCTTTACCTATCGATGCACTCTCTCAAACTTCTCAAACTCCCCTTTTCCTCTTTCTGACCACCATCTCCTTACCTGCAACATATCATCCCTTCCTACAACTCTCCCACCTTCTACTCCTCACACCAAACTTCACAGAAGCATTAGGTCTTTAGATCAGCAACAACTTGCTAATTCCCTTAAACCGCTCCTTTCATCCTTCTCCTCCTTTTCCTGCCCTGAACAATCTATCTGCCACTATAATTCCACCCTTATATCCGTCCTTTACAATCTCGCCCCTCTTACCACTGCTCGGAAATCACACACTCATCCCCAGCCCTGGCATACTCCTCTGACCCGGTACCTACGCAGATGTTCCCGTACTGCTGAACGGCATTGGAGAAAATCACGGAGTTCAGCTGATTTTCTTCATTACAAATTCATCTTGAACTCCTACTACTCTGCCCTTAATCTCCACAAGCAACACTACTTCTCTACCCTTATCTCTAATCTTTCTTCAAACCCAAAACGTCTGTTCTCCACTTTCAATACTCTCCTCCGCCCTCCCCCACTTCCTAATACAACTTCTCTGTCAGCTCAAGACTTTGCCAGTCACTTCATTAACAAAATTGATTCCATCAGACATGAAATCAGCTCTCAACATAATTCCATTTTCTCCCCCCCTCAAATACTCTCACTCAACCACAACCCTCATAACCTGAAACTTAGTTCATTCTCCCCTGTTACTGAGGAAGAAGTTTCGGCACTTATACTGCGCTCTCACCTCACTTCCTGTCCCCTTGACCCTATCCCCTCACAGCTGCTCCCCTCTCTCTCTGCTACCCTTACCCCTATACTAACACATATTTTCAACCTCTCCCTCAGCACTGGTACATTTCCCTCATCGATGAAACATGCACTGGTCACACCTATCCTCAAAAAACCTTCCCTTGATCCTACCTCCCCATCCAACTACCGCCCTATTTCCCTCCTCCCTCTTGCTTCAAAGCTTCTCGAAAAACTAGTATATGCACGCCTATCCCATTTCCTTACGTTAAACTCCCTTCTTGACCCGCTGCAATCTGGATTTCGTCCCTATCACTCCACAGAGACAGCTATTGTTAAGGTCACCAACGACCTACTTACAGCTAAATCAAAAGGCCACTTCTCTCTGCTTATCCTCCTTGATCTGTCCGCAGCCTTTGACACTGTCGACCACCCTCTTTTGCTCCAAACCCTCCAATCCTTCGGCATCTGTGACACAGCCCTTTCGTGGCTCTCTTCCTACCTGTCAAACCGTACCTTCAGTGTAGCCTTCTCTGGGGCCTCCTCTGCCCCGTCACCACTTTCTGTCGGAGTACCGCAAGGCTCTGTCCTCGGTCCCCTTCTCTTTTCAATCTATACGTCATCACTAGGTTCCCTAATTAAGTCCCACAGTTTCCAATATCATTTGTATGCCGATGACACCCAAATCTACTTCTCTGCAACAGAACTATCTCCTTCCTTGCTAACCCGTGTCACTAACTGTCTTTCTCACATCTCTTCCTGGATGTCCTCTCACTACCTCAAGCTAAATCCCTCCAAAACTGAGCTCCTCATTTTCCCCCCTTCTTCCAAAATCTCCACCCCCAATATCTCTATAACTGTCAACAACTCCATCATTACCCCTACCCCGCATGCCCGATGTCTCGGGGTCACATTTGACTCAGATCTTTCCTTCACTCCTCACATTCAGTCCTTGGCTACAGCCTGCCGCTTCCACTTTAAAAACATCTCTAAAATTAGACACTTCCTTACACAAGACACAACTAAGATTTTAATCCACTCTCTCATTCTTTCCCGCCTTGATTACTGCAACTCTGTCCTCTCTGGTCTCCCCACCTGCCGCCTAGCTCCTTTACAATCTATAATGAATGCCTCTGCCAGACTCATCTTCCTTACACGTCGCTCTTCATCTGCTGCGCCTCTCTGCCAATCCTTCACTGGCTTCCTCTTGCCTCTAGGATCAAACACAAAACTCTCACTCTTACATACAAAGCCCTCAACTGCACTGCTCCCCCCTACATCTCAGACCTTGTCTCCAGATACTCTCCCTCCCGTCCCCTTCGCTCTGCTCATGACCTCCTCCTCTCCTCCTCTCTTGTCACCTCATCATACTCCCGTTTACAGGACTTCTCCAGACTGGCTCCCATCTTGTAGAACTCTCTGCCTCGCTCCACAAGACTCTCTTCTAGTTTTAAAAGCTTCAAGTGCTCCCTAAAGACTCTACTGTTCAGGGACGCATACAACCTACGCTAACCTTTCCTAATACCAGTTCCTCTCCTCCACTGCAATCCCCTGAACCCCCTTAGCATGTAAGCCTAAGAGTCCAGCTGTTTGTAGATCACCTTCTTAAGAGCTGACTACAACAGTGCAACTTTTGGCAGGGCCCTCTACCCTATAATTGTTTTGTTGTACTCCCCCTTTTTTTATAGCGCTGCGGAATCTGTTGGCGCTCTACAAATAACCAATAATAATAATAATAATAATAATCAGCAATGGTCTGATATAACCGGGAAAATAATCTAATAATTAATTATTCTTAAAATGAAAACCATGATTTAAAGGGACACTAAACCCAAAAATGTTCTTTCATAATTCAGATAGAGAATACAAATGTAAACAACATTACAATTTACTTATATTATTTATTTTGCTTAATTTTTTAGATATCCTTAGTTGAAGAAAAATTAATGCACACGGGTGAGCCAATCACATGAGGCTTCTAAGTGCAGCAACCAATCAGCAGCTACTGAGCCTTTCTAGATATGCTTTTCAGCAAAGAATATCAAGAGAAAAAAAACAATTATGTAATAGAAGTAAATTAGAAAGTTGTTTAAAATTGAATGCTCTTTCTAAATCATGAAAGAAAAAATGTGGGTTTCGTGTCCCTTTAAATTAATTTAAATCTGTTTCACTGACTAGTGAGTTAAATCAATTTGGTTAGTTGATGATGTCATGTTTGATGCCATTAGTGATATTATCTGTGATGCCACAAGGTGTAGGAGAAGACTGAGTTCCAAACATCTGAACTTAAAGGGACATGAAACCCAAAATATTTATTTCTTGATTTAGATAGAACAAACAATTTTAAACAATTTTCCAGTTTACTTCTATTCATTCATTCTCTTGGTATCATGTGTTGAAGGAGCAGCAATGCACTACTGGTTTCTAACTGAAAATATGTGTGAGCCAATGGCAATCTGTATATATAAGCAGCCACCAATCAGCAGCTAGAACCTAGGTTCTTTGCTGCTCCTGAGCTTACCTAGATAAAAATTTCAGCAAAGGATAACAAGAGAAGGAAGCAAATTAAATAATAGAAGTAAACTGGAAAGTTGTTTAAAATTGTATGCTCTGTTTAAATCATGCATGTCTAATTATGACTTTACTGTCCCTTTAATTTTCTTTCTTTGAATAAGAATTGATATTGTTATATTTATGTATATTTTCTGTGGACATTTAAGGGGCCACATTGGAGATATAGTCACTAGCGTTTAAAGGGCCACATTGGAGATATAGTCTCTAGCGATTAAGGGGCCACATTGGAGATATAGTCACTAGCGATTAAGGGGCCACATTGGAGATACAGGTAGCCCTCAGTTTACGCCAGGGTTAGGTTCCAGAAGGAATGGTTGTAAATCGAAACCGTTGTAAATTGAAACCCACTTTATAATGTAAGTCAATGGGAAGTGAGGGAGATAGGTTCCAGGCCCCTCTCAAAATTGTCATAAGTAACACCTAATACATTATTTTTAAAGCTATGAAATGAAGACTTTAAATGCTAAACAGCATTATAAACCTAATATAATAATCACACAACACAGACTTCCTTTGCATTTTTCTGCAAACAGTTCTTTCTATGCATTCCAATCTGGACTGATTTATAGACAGGAAGATCTTGTTCCTTTGAAATCTGCTCGATAGCTCAGGTCTGGTTAAAATGATTAATTTCAGCTTGCTTGACTTTGCTGCAATACAAGCAGACAGCTCCACCTACTAGCTATTTTAATAAATGCACTGCTTCTCAATGCTTTTCAATAGCAGTCACATGACTGGAAAAAAAGGTTGTTATTCTGAAACGGTGTAAATTGAACCGTTGTAAAACGAGGGCCACCTGTATAGTCACTAGCGAATGCATCCATTGCACCTCTTAAAGTTACACCTATAGCTTCTATTTCTACAATTTACACTCACTGTTGTTTTGTGCTTTATTGCTAAATATGTGAATGATCCTACAAAGTATATTAAGTATTGTACCATCCAAACTGTTAATTTCTTACTAAAAAAATTCACAAGAGGCTCTAACTTAAAAAATATCTAATGTTATATCACCACCCAGTGGGCAAAGTCATGTATTGCAGTTGAATTATTTTACTACCAAATGTATGGAAGCATAAACACATAACATAAGTCCTGATGATCGAAAGTGCAGCGATGCAATGGTGTATTTAAAGGGAATCTGCCACAATGTTGAGTGAGCTAGTGAAATATTTCAAGCTGCTGACATCATTGCTTAAAGGCAGCATTGCCAAGAGGCGTTTTACTATACATCTCAATGGGTGACGATGCTGACGATTTTATTCCAAGAAGCAAAGCGACCTACATTGATGATGTAAAGTAAAGGATCCCTTTTAAATATATCACCAAACCTAATAAACATACTTATACCTGTAAAATAAATCCTAACCTAAGTTACAATTAAACCTAACACTACACTATCAATAAATTTATTAAATAAAATACCTATAATTATCTACAATTAAACCTACCACTACACTATCAATAAATAAATAAATTAAATACAATACCTACAAATAACTACAATGAAATAAACTATCTAAAGTACAAAAAATAAAAAAGAACAAAGTTACAAAAAATAAAAAAATATTTACAAACATAAGAAAAATATTACAACAATTTTAAACTAATTACACCTACTCTAAGCCCCCTAATAAAATAACAAAGACCCCCAAAATAACAAAATGCCCTACCCTATTCTAAATTACTACATTTCAAAGCTCTTTTACCTTACCAGCCCTGAACAGGGCCCTTTGCGGGGCATGCCCCAAGAAATTCAGCTCTTTTGCCTGTAAAAAAAAACATACAATACCCCCCCCCAACATTACAACCCACCACCCACATACCCCTAATCTAACCCAAACCCCCCTTAAATAAACCTAACACTAAGCCCCTGAAGATCTTCCTACCTTGTCTTCACCCTACCAGGTTCACCGATCCGTCCTGAAGAGCTCCTCCAATGTCCTGATCCAAGCCCAAGCGGGGGGCTGAAGAGGTCCATGATCCGGCTGAAGTCTTCATCCAAGCGGGAGCTGAAGAGGTCCATGATCCGGATGAAGTCTTCTATCAACGGCATCTTCAATCTTCTTTCTTCCGGATCCATCTTGCAGACCTCCGACGCAGAACATCCTCTTCTCCCGACGCCTACTAGCCGAATGACGGTTCCTTTAAGGGACGTCATCCAAGATGGCGTCCCTCGAATTCCGATTGGCTGATAGGATTCTATCAGCCAATCAGAATTAAGGTAGGAATATTCTGATTGGCTGATGGAATCAGCCAATCAGAATCAAGATCAATCCGATTGGCTGATCCAATCAGCCAATCAGATTGAGCTCGCATTCGGCTAGTAGGCGTCGGGAGAAGAGGATGTTCCGCGTCGGAGGTCTGCAAGATGGATCCGGAAGAAAGAAGATTGAAGATGCCGTTGATAGAAGACTTCATCCGGATCATGGACCTCTTCAGCTCCCGCTTGGATGAAGACTTCATCCGGATCATGGACCTCTTCAGCTCCCGCTTGGATGAAGACTTCAGCCGGATCATGGACCTCTTCAGCTCCCGCTTGGATGAAGACTTCATCCAGATCATGGACCTCTTCAGCTCCCGCTTGGATGAAGACTTCAGCCGGATCATGGACCTCTTCAGCCCCCCGCTTGGGCTTGGATCAGGACATCGGAGGAGCTCTTTAGGACGGATCGGTGAACCTGGTAGGGTGAAGACAAGGTAGGAAGATCTTCAGGGGCTTAGTGTTAGGTTTATTTAAGGGGGGTTTGGGTTAGATTAGGGGTATGTAGGTGGTGGGTTGTAATGTTGGGGGGGTATTGTATGGTTTTTTTTACAGGCAAAAGAGCTGAATTTCTTGGGGCATGCCCCGCAAAGGGAGCTGTTCAGGGCTGGTAAGGTAAAATAGCTTTGAAATGTAGTAATTTAGAATAGGGTAGGGCATTTTGTTATTTTGGGGGTCTTTGTTATTTTATTAGGGGGCTTAGAGTAGGTGTAATTAGTTTAAAATTGTAATATTTTTCTTATGTTTGTAAATATTTTTTTATTTTTTGTAACTTTGTTCTTTTTTATTTTTTGTACTTTAGATAGTTTATTTCATTGTAGTTATTTGTAGATATTGTATTTAATTTATTTATTGATAGTGTAGTGGTAGGTTTAATTGTAACTTAGGTTAGGATTTATTTTACAGGTAATTTTGTTATTATTTTAACTAGGTAACTATTAAATAGTTCTTAACTATTTAATAGCTATTGTACCTGGTTAAAATAATTACAAAGTTGCCTGTAAAATAAATATTAATCCTAAAATAGCTACAATGTAATTATAATTTATATTGTAGCTATATTAGGGTTTATTTTACAGGTAAGTATTTAGCTTTAAATAGGAATAATTTATTTAATAAGAGTTAATTAATTTTGTTAGATTAAAATTATATTTAACTTAGGGGGGTGTTAGTGTTAGGGTTAGACTTAGCTTTAGGGGTTAATACATTTATTATAGTAGCGGTGAGCTCCGGTCGGCAGATTAGGGGTTAATGTTTGAAGTTAGGTGTTGGCGATGTTAGGGACGGCAGATTAGGGGTTAATACTATTTATTATAGGGTTAGTGATGCGGATTAGGGGTTAATAACTTTATTATAGTAGTGCTCAGGTCCGCTCGGCAGATTAGGGGTTAATAAGTGTAGGCAGGTGGAGGCGACGTTGTGGGGGGCAGATTAGGGGTTAATAAATATAATATAGGGGTCGGCGGTGTTAGGGGCAGCAGATTAGGGGTACATAAGGATAATGTAAGTAGCGGCGGTTTACGGAGCGGCAGATTAGGGGTTAAAAATAATATGCAGGGGTCAGCGATAGCGGGGGCAGCAGATTAGGGGTTAATAAGTGTAAGGCTAGGGGTGTTTAGACTCGGGGTACATGTTAGGGTGTTAGGTGCAGACGTAGGAAGTGTTTCCCCATAGCAAACAATGGGGCTGCGTTAGGAGCTGAACGTGGCTTTTTTGCAGGTGTTAGGTTTTTTTTCAGCTCAAACAGCCCCATTGTTTCCTATGGGGGAATCGTGCACGAGCACGTTTTTGAGGCTGGCCGCTTGCGTAAGCAACTCTGGTATCGAGAGTTGAAGCTGCGTTAAAAATGCTCTACGCTCCTTTTTTGGAGCCTAACGCAGCCTTTTTGTGGACTCTCAATACCAGAGTTATTTTTATGGTGCGGCCAGAAAAAAGCCGGCGTTAGCTACGTGGGTCGTTACCGACAAAACTCTAAATCTAGGCCTAAGTAAACTATATCAACCTATTCTCCTTTATCTATATTTTTGCCTACCTCCTCATAGAATCAAATTAGATTTGTTTAACATGAACTATTACCCATAAAACCATGCTGATTTGAAATCATAATCTTATTTTCCCAAATATACTCTTGAATATAATCCCTTGTAGTATCTTCCCACTACTGATGTCAGGCTAACTGGTCTATAGCTTCCTGGCTCAGCCCTGGCTGGCACCATATCAGCTTTATGCCATCCCTGGGGTACTATGCCAGAGGATAATGAGTTTAAAAAAAAATAAAAGCAGAGGTTTGGCTATGATAGTGCTAAATTCCCTTAGAGCACTTTGGTGTATTCAATCTGTACCTGGAGCTTTATTTACTTTGATATTATCCATTTTTTTCCTGATATCCTATAGAGATAACCCAGTTATTGGTATGTACTTGTATGTTCTAGTTTGTTTCAATGTATCTCCCATTGGTTCCTCTCTTGTGTATACTGAAGAAAAGAACTGGTTAAAGGGACACTAAACCCAAATTTTTTCTTTCATGATTCAGATAGAGCAGGCAATTTT
Organism: Bombina bombina; assembly: GCF_027579735.1. NCBI lineage: Eukaryota > Metazoa > Chordata > Amphibia > Anura > Bombinatoridae > Bombina > Bombina bombina. The sequence goes on along the minus strand of NC_069503.1, from coordinate 170,367,388 downwards.
AAGCAACTTTCTAATTTACTCCTACTATCAATTTTTCTTCGTTCTCTTGCTATCTTTATTTGACAAAGAAGGCATCTAAGCTAAGGAGCCAGCCAATTTTTGTTCATAACCCTGGACAGCACTTGTTTATTGGTGTTGTCCAATCAGCAAGGACAACCCAGGTTGTGAACGAAAAATGGGCCGGCTTCTAAACGTACAATCTTGCTTTTCAAATAAAGATAGCAAGAGAATGAAGAAAAATTGATATTAGGAGTAAATTAGAAAGTTTCTTAAAATTGCATGCTCTATCTGAATCATGAAAGAAAAAAAATTGGGTTCAGTGTCCCTTTAAGTACCTCAACCTTCAGGTCATGCTACCCTTCTCACATTTTAATGTACCTATATTTTCCTTCTTAGGGTTTATATACTTAAAAATCTTTTCGGGTTTGTCTTACAATCGTTTGCAATAACTTTCATTTTAATTGTTGGCTAATCTGATCACTCTTTTGCATTATTTGTTACATTTATTAAATATTTAAACTGTTGAGTACATACTATTTTCTTTGAACAATTCAAACGCCATATTTTTTTTCAAAATTTCTCTTAACACATTTGTATTTAGCCACATTGGTTTGAATTTATTTGTGGTATGTGTTGCTATGTATATATATATTTGTATACTGTAGATTGTCTGACCCAGCTACATGCTACAAAGGGAATGGTTAGGTCAGTGGAGGAGCCCATTTACATCTGACTTCTGTCTAGTCATAAAGAAGACCAGATAACAAACTAAAGAGGACTTTCAGGTTCTGGATTTGCAGAACCACACAATGCATGCCCCCAACCAAACAAACTGAGATACAAATAAGGGTGAAACAGGCCTTCTGTAATTTCCCCAGAAGCATAGAAAACACGGAAATGGACTACGCTTTCAGACCGCACTGGGTACACATTGGCCAAATTCCGAAACTAACTCTTTTATTTTGCTTTCAATCGAGCAAGTGAGTGCCAGACTTTCTCTCTGTTGTGTTAATATTTTTGTTTTGTCATATTCTCATGGGCATTGCTCCCAGGCTGAATATATATATATATATATATATATATATATATATATATACAGTATATACAAAACACGGAAGGGGACTGCACTCTAAGACTGGACTGGGTACATATCCTGTGACCCTGCAATATGCTCAGCCATGATTGCTCAATGACACTCACAGGAAGCTGTGCTGTCCCCAGAGTCAGAGGCAGTTAACCCCAGACAGGTCTGGGTGCAAGGCCCATAGGGAAAATTACAAAACAAATTAGTACAACACACAGAGAAAGTCCAGCACTCACAGGCTCTCAGCTAAGATTAAAAGCAAAAATTGAAGCGTTAGTTACCGCATCTGGCCAAATGGAACAAGCCCAGGTACCACGTCAAAGTCCCTTCCAAAACCTGAGTCCCTAAACCAGCCAAACAATGCATGCTCTCAATCAAACAAACTGGGAACAAGTGAAGGGTGCACAGCCTTATTTAATCAATGCATTTCAGACAGAAATAAGAATGGGTATATACACTCCGTACTCAATGCAAGTACGAAAAGAAAAGAGAAGATCATCTTACCGGAAATATATCATCAATAACGAGATGTATTTGAAGAAAGGAGTCGAAATTCTTCCACCCAGTAGGTCCTACGATTGTCCCATTGATCTCCTGCCCGGTGCACCTATTTGATTTAGCAAAATCTACTCGTTGGCAGAGAAAGAGTTACAAATCTTAAAAGAATTACATCCAAGAAAATCTACAAAAAGGTTTTATTCGACCTTCTACCAGGAGCCAGTATATTTTTTGTTGGAAAGAAAGACAGTAGTTTACGCCCTTGTTTTGATTACCGTGAACTTAATCGGATCACCATCAAAAACAAGTATCCACTTCCTCTTATTTCTGAACTCATGGAATGCCTCCAAAATGCCACTATATACTCCAAACTGGACCTACGAGGTGCTTACAATCTTCTACGAGTTCGTCAGGGGGATGAATGGAAAACCGCCTTCAGCTCCCGTTATGGACACTACGAGTATCTGTTAATGCCCTACGGGCTATGCAATGCCCCTGCCTCCTTCCAACACTTCTTCAACAATGTGTTTCGAGACCTACTCAACCAGTACGTAGTGGTTTATTTGAACGACATACTTATCTTCTCTCCTGATCTACGCACACACCGCCTTCATATGTTAGAAGTGTTAAAGAGGTCACGACACAACAATCTTTATGCCAAGATAGAAGAATGTGTTTTTGAGACCAATTGTGTCGAATTTCTAGGGTTCATAATTCGTCCCGGAAAAGTGGAAGCCATCCTGAATTGGCCAATACCACAAACCAAGAAACAGATACAGAGCTTTAAAAACTTTGCCAACTGGAGCCAAAACCAATTATGATGTTGGAGATAAGGAACTCCTAGCTATCAAGCGTGCCTTTGAAGAATGGAGACATCTCCTAGAGGGTACCACACATCCCAACAAGGTATTCACAGACCATAAAAATCTAGAATATCTTTGTTGTGCCAAAAGACTCAACCCTTGTCAAGCTCGCTGGGCACTATATCTCACATGCTTTAACTGCCATGTATCATATAGACCTGGTTCCAGAAATCAAAAGGCTGATGCTCTATCCAGAATAGAAACTCCACAGGACCAAGAAAGAAGAAACCATTTTACAAAATCATCACTTTCTGGGGGTTACGGCCCACCTTCTCAAAGACATCCAAACTGCTGCTCCCTCCATGGGCCTTCCTCTCACACCAGATGGTTACCCTTTGGCTCATGGGAAGATATCTGTTCCTGAATCCTTACGTCTTAAAATTCTACAGCAATTCCATGATGTACCCCTCACAGGTCATGTAGGGCAACGTAAAACTCTCCGTTCCATTTAACAATAATTCTGGTGGCCTTCTCTCCGACAGGGTGTTATAAACTATGTTAAGTCATGTATTACTTGTGCAAGGTCGAAAGATATAACCACCAAAACAGCTGGACTCCAATCCTTACCCATGCCAACCAGACCCTGGAGTCATCTCACTGTTGACTTTATTGTAGACCTACCTGAATCCCAAGGATACAATACCATCATGGTAGTAGTCGATCGTCTAACAAAGATGTTCCACTTCATTCCTATCAAAGGACTTCCAACAGCTAAAGGAACAGCAGCATTGTTTCATGATAACATCTTCAGACTCCATGGGATCCCTAACTCCATTCTTTCTGACAGAGGTATTCATTTCACGTCTGGCTTTTGGAAAGCCTTCTGTTCCTCTATTCAGATCTCTGTGGATCTCTCTACAGCATTCCATCCACAAACCAATGGACAAACAGAAATAACCAACCAGACATTGTAGACATATCTTCTATGTTATACAACCCATCTTTAATCCGATTGGAAAGAAATTCTGACTACAGCAGAATTTGCCTATAATTCAAAAGTTCATGATTCCATTCACACCTCTCCATTTATGTTAAACTACGGATTCCAACCCTAAGTCCTTCCTGGCTTACCTTCACTTACCCCAGTACCAGATGTCACGTCATGACTCCAAATTCTGACTCAAGGTTTCAAACAAGCCCAAAGATCCTTACAACACAGTCAAGAATATTACAAAACTTATGCTAACCGCAGAAGAACATCACACCCTGTGTATCAGGTTGGTCAGAAAGTTTGGCTGTCTACTAGACACCTCAAGTTATTTTGCTCCTCCAAGAAATTAGGTCCCAAGTATATAGGACCTTTCATTATCAACAAAATAATAAGTCCTGTCGTAGTTCAGTTGAACCTACCTGATCAGTATCGCATACATCCTTCCTTCCATATCTCCCTGTTAAAAAGTCAATGAAAATTGATTCCCTACAAGGGGTTTACCACCTCCTGATCCCATCACAGTGTCCGGTGAACCTGAATATGAGATCCAGGATATCCTCGAAAAAGGGGAACCTCATTAGAATACTACATCCAATGGAAAGGGTATGGCCCAGAAGAAAGATCCTGGGAACCTGCTGACAACATTCCATATGAAACATCCTTCAAAACCTGCTCCTCGATGTCTCATGAGGCGACACCCTAAAAAGGGGCTACTGTTCACACACAAACTTACCCCTCTCTTCCTTGTCACATTCCTGTGTGGCCGGCTCCTCCATACTGCATGCCCCACTGCACCAGAAGCAACATGCGGGACATTCATCTGGGCTCCCTGAAACATTATCAGTGTGATGAGCAGACTGGTAACGTGAGGGTTATTCTTTAGTAAGTGGAATCTCAGCTGCAGAACTATGTCTTGTGCAACTTGTAGCTAAGTGGTTGTTGAGTATCACAGTTCACCAGAATGTTACAAAGTGGAATGTTACACCAATAGTTATTTTGTGAGCTATTCTGGAATATGTTGCAGTTCTGGTTGTGCAACACTAACTAGCAATAGGATAAGGAGCTCTGTGCAATGGAGTTAGTATCCTCAGTGCATACTTTGTGTGTAACCCTTTTACCCAGGTAATGGAGAGTTCTGAGAGAGAAGTATGCACAGTGGTGTCCGGAACCTGTTACATCACAGGGGCGTGGCTATAACACGCCGATTTGGATTTACCAAGCTTCTGGCTTTATTTGTCTCCTCAGGTAAGTCAAATACAGACAAGTGCAAAGAGAGATCCGACTGAGCCCTTGAGATGTTAGGTACAGCTTATGCTGTGATGCGGCGGTGCCAAGTACCTGTTACGTCACAGGGGGCATGGCCTAATCGTCGCTGTTAGTTCCAAACTAGATGCGGCTTAGAAAGTAAAGTCACCACTCGCGCTTGGTTACTATGCAGTCCAACATATGTAAGAGGTAGTCTGTTTACGGTAAGTAATCCCGGTGGTAATGTGATTCAGAGAACAAACAAAGTTAAACTGCTCTCCGGTGAGAGGTGCTTGATGCTGGGGTGAATTGCAAGTTTCACTGGAATTCAGGCTTGGATAGATAACAACAATAAATCCTTGAGGGAGTTTAGATCCAATGCAAAGGTTGAATTATGTAGGTAGCTTTAATCAGAACTTGTAGATTCCTTAAGAAGAGGTGTGCAGCGACTAGCACATCTCCAGCAACAAAATACTAAGCACCTGTCTGATGTTGATTGACAGGCTTTATAAAGGAAGTGGGTGGAGACAGGTAAAAGGTAGAACCCTGACAACAAGCCGCAAGTCACAACACACTATCACGTGTTACACGATCCAGGCCTCTTCCTGCAGCCACCATGCACTTACTGAATACTCCTTAGGCGCACACGCACCGCCTCTTAAAGGGACAGGTACTCAAACCACACCTGGTACATGGAAGGATGTGCCTCTCTCTCCCTATAAAGACGCCTGATAAGTCTGCTCAGTGTTCAGATATACTGTGTACCTAGTGTTACAAACTTTGCTCTTATACCTGTGATCCTGATACTGATCTCTTTTGCCTGTTTATTCGATTACGAACCTTTGCTGCCTGAACTGACCTTTGGCCTGTCTGACCTCGCTTCTGTCTCATCTTTGTCTGTACCTCAAAATCAATATTTGTGCAGCCTCTTCTTCTGCATCCTGGGCTCCCACAGCTAAACCCTTACAGATGTGGTACCTGGGCTTGTCCCATTTGGCCAGATGTGGTAAATAACCCTCCCATTTTTGCTTTTAATCTTAGATGAGAGCTTGTAAGTAAGTGCTGGACTTTCTCTGTGTGTTGTATTTATTTGTTTAGTTATTTTCCCTATGGGCCTTGCACCCAGACCTCTCTGGGGTTCACTGCCTGTGACTCTGAGGACAGCACAGCTTCCTGTGAGTGCCATTGAGCACCCAGGGCTGAGCATGTTGCAGGGTCATGGGATGTGTACCCAGTCCAGTCTGAGAGTGCAGTCCCCTTCCGTGTTTTGTATATGTCTACTCTAGGGTGATTACATAAGCCTGTGCACCCTTCACCTGTTCCCAGTTTGCTTGATTGAGAGCTTGCATTTTTTGGCTGGTTTAGGGATCTAGGTTTTAGAAGGGACCTTGACATGGTACCTGGGCTTGTCCCATTTGGCCAGATGCGGTAACTAACCCTTCCATTTTTACTTTTAATCTTAGCTGAGAGCTTGTAAGTGAGTGCTGAACTTTCTCTGTGTGTTGTATTTATTTGTTTTGTTATTTTCCCTATGGGCCTTGCACCCAGACCTCTCTGGGGTTAACTGCCTGTGACTCTGAGGACAGCACAGCTTCCTGTGAGTGCCATTGAGCACCCAAGGCTGAGCATGTTGCAGGGTTATGGGATGTGTACCCAGTCCAGTCTGAGAGTGCAGTCCCCTTCCGTGTTTTGTATATGTCTAGGGTGATTACATAAGCCTGTGCACTCTTATCTTGTTCCCAGTTTGATTGAGAGCTTGCATTGTTTGGCTGGTTTAGGGACCCATGTTTTGGAAGGGACCTTGATGTGGTACCTGGGCTTGTCCCATTTGGCCGGATGCGGTAACTAACGCTTCAATTTTTGCTTTTAATCTTAGCTGAGAGCCTGTGAGTGCTGGACTTTCTCTGTGTGTTGTACTAATTTGTTTTGTATTTTTCCCTATGGGCCTTGCACCCAGACATGTCTGGGGTTAACTGCCTCTGACCCTGGGGACAGCACAGCTTCCTGTGAGTGCCATTGAGCACCCAGGGCTGAGCATGTTTCAGGGTCATAGGATGTGTACCCAGTCTAGTCTTAGAGTGCAGTCCCCTTCAATGTTTTGTATATGGCTAGGGTTATTACATAAGCCTGTGCACCCTTCACTTGCTCCCAGTTTGTTTGATTAAGAGCATGCATTGTTAGGGACCCATGTTTTGGAAGGGACATTGATGTGGTACCTGGGTGTCATGATCCGGTGTACATGCGCTCAGGAAACAGACCCTCTGGGCAGTGGTAGGGATTTGAAGACACCGACCCCTGACCCGGGGAAGAGTATCCTGGACGTGGATAGATGATATTCTGTGATTCATAGTTGTTAGAAGTTATTGAAGAATTAATGGAGGGTGCAATATTTGTTTACAATATATTCTGGCTTCACTTCACAGGAGTAGCTGCAGGATTCAATGAGAGAAATATATAGCAATGTTCAGGCTCCAAAGTAAACAGGTAGAAGTTTGATACTTAGATGCAAACTATGGTTTGTTGTAGGATCACAGTACATAATGTTTTATAAGGTTGTATGTCAGGGTTAAACACAGCAGCACAAGTGATAAACAGGTTGCAAGTCTTAGGCATTAATTACTGTTTTGTGCATATATATATGCAAACCAAGGTTTGTTGCAGGTTCACAGTTCATTATATTATGTAAAGCTGTATATCAGTATAATCAGAGCAGCACAAGTGATAGACAAGTTACAAGTCTCAGGCATTAATTACTGTTTGATCAAATTAGGTTTGTTGCAGGTTATTTCAGCAATGACAACTAGAAGCACAGAAATAGATATAAAGTTCTGAGTAAGATGATGTTATTGTAATTAGAGAGTAATGGTAAGCAAAAGCATAGTTTATTTTAAAATAAAGTCAGAGGTTGTTAAGTAGCTGTGTCCAGGAAACAGAATGGAGATATTTTTGATACTTGCGGTTTGATGATATTTAGCATAGGTAATAGAAAATGCTGTATCTTGGAATAGTTGATAAGTTCAAGCAGGAAACTGACACAAGCATCTGTTGTTCAGGATCACACTTCAATGTTAATGCAAAGCACATTAGACCTGAGAAGGCTTAAAAAGAGGCTGAGGTAATCAGGTGCATGAATGATTAATCAGGCAGGCAAGCAAGCTGAATGTGAATACTGCCCAAATGCAGCAGTCAGAGAAGGAAGTCTTAAAGGGATAGTGACATTAGGCTGAGATATGTTACACTGGGCTTGTCCCATTTGGCCAGATGCGGTAACTAACCCTTCCATTTTTGCTTTTAATCTTAGCTGAGAGCTTGTAAGTGAGTGCTGGACTTTCTCTGTGTGTTATATATATATATATATATATATATATATACACAGAGAGAAGCACACTCACAGGAACGAACAATCAGCTCAATACCATTGTTAGCCTGTTCTATGGAGATTTACCACCTGGGTGCAGCTTCTTTTAGCCCAGTAATGCTTTTCACAGAGTAGAACTTTCCTGTAGTATGTCAGTCTGATCCTGCCTATTATTGTCAGTCCAGCGCCAAAATACCAGGCAATTTCTCTCTTAACAAGGAACACAGCAACCCCAGATGATCGTTTCGGCCTTCATTGGGCCTCGTCAGTGAGGTGTAGCCATACTCCTCTAAGCACACTGAGCAAGGAATCCATGTCTGGTTTCCCCTTTTTCCCATATGGAGACTAAATACACACAGAGAGATGCACACTCACAGGAACGAACAACTGGCTCAATACTATTGTTAGCCTGTTCTATGGCGATTTATGACCTGGGTGCAGCTTTTTAGCTCAGCAATGCTTTTCACAGAGTAGAACTTTCCTGTAGTATATCAGTCTGATCCCGCCTATTACGGTCAGTCCAGTGCCAAAAAAACAGGCAATTCCTCTCTGAACAAGGAACACAGCAACCCCAGACAATCTTTTCTGCCTTCATTAGGCCTCGTCAGTGAGGTGTAGCAGTATTCCTCTAAGCACATTGAGCAAGGAGTCCAAGTCTGGTTTCCCCTTTTTCCTATAGGGAGACTAAATACACACAGAGAGAAGCACACTCACGGGAACAACAACCAGCTAAATACCATTGTTAGCCTGTTCTATGGTGATTTACCACCTGGGTGCAGTTTCTTTTAGCCCAGTTATGCTTTTCACAGAGTAGAACTTTTCTTTAGTATATCAGTCTGATCCCGCCTATTATGGTCAGACCAGCGCCGAAATACCAGGCCATCTCTCTCTGAACAAGGAACACAGCAACCCCAGACGATCGTTTCGGCCTTTATTGGGTCTCGTCAGTGAGGTGTAGCCATATTCCTCTAAGCACACTGAGCAAGGAGTCCACGTCTGATTTCCCCTTTTTCCCTTCAGGGAGACTAAATACACACGGAGAGAAGCACACTCACAGGAGCGAACAACCAGCTCAATATCATTGTTAGCCTGTTCTATGGCGATTTACCACCTGGGTGCAGCTTCTTTTAGCCCAGTGATGTGTTTCACAGAGTAGAAATTTCCTGTAGTATATCAGTCTGATCCTGCCTATTACGGTAAGTCCAGCACCGAAATACCAGGTAATTCCTCTCTGAACAAGGAACACAACAACCCCAGACGATTGCTTCGGCCTTCATTGGGCCTCGTCAGTGAGGTGTAGCCATATTCCTCTAAGCACACTGAGCAAGGAGTCCATGTCTGGTTTCCCCTTTTTCCCATAGGGAGACTAAATACACACAGAGAGAAGCACACTCACAGGAACGAACAACTGGCTCAATACTATTGTATCCTGTTCTATGGCGATTTACCACCTGGGTGCAGCTTTTTAGCCCAGCAATGCTTTTCACAGAGTAGAACTTTCCTGTAGTATATCAGTCTGATCCTGCCTATTACAGTCAGTCCAGTGCCAAAAAAAACAGGCAATTCCTCTCTGAACAAGGAACACAGCAACCCCAGACGATCGTTTCGGCCTTCAATGGGCCTCGTCAGTGAGGTGAAGCCATATTCCTCTAAGCACACTGAGCACACTGTATGATAGATATTGTTAATACTCAATTAAAAAGCAGGCAGGGTTGTCAAAACACAAAAAAAGCCGAGGATAACTGCCCCCAAACTCATTAACTACTTGCTCTCTCTAGCATGGAGTGGGAACTCCTAGTACTGCAGATATTTGTAATGCTGAAATATGAAAAGAAAACATAACAGCCTTTTCCATTCCTAATGTGTTTGGGAGTTTAACAGGTGTACAACACTTGTAATTGCATTGCAAATAATAATGAGTAAGCACAGATAGAACAATTACTACATTTTAAGCTCCCTAAAGCTATAGGGTCACATTTAGCCTTCCTATTTACAAAGTGACTGGGACTTAGCATTAGTGATGTCGCGAACCTTAAAATTTCGGTTCGCGAACGGCGGACTCGAACGTCTGCAAGTGTTCGCGAACTGGCGAACCGCCATTGACTTCAATAGGCAGGCGAACTTTAAAACCCACAAGGACTCTTTCTGGCAACAATAGTGATGGAAAAGTTGTTTCAAGGGGACTAACACCTGGACTGTGGCATGCCGGAGGGGGATCCATGGCAAAACCCCCACAGAAAATTACATAGTTGATGCAGAGTCTGGTTTTAACCCATAAAGGGCCTTAATCACCTAACATTCCTAATTTATTTTTGAATAATGTGCTTTAAAACATCAGGTATGATGTTGTATCGATCAGGTAGTGTAAGGGTTACGCCCGCTTCACAGTGACAGACCAAACTCCCCGTGTAACGCACCGCAAACAACTGCAAACAGTCCATTTGCACAACCACAAGATAGATAGATTTGATAGATAGATACATAGATTACATAGATCAATAGATGCAATATACATATGATAGATACAAATTACATAGATCAATAGATGCAATATACATTTGATAGATACGAATTACATAGATCAATCGATGCAATATACATTTGATAGATATGAATTACATAGATCAAAAGATGCAATATACATTTGATAGATACGAATTACATAGATCAATAGATGCAATTTATATTTGATAGATACGATTGATAGTTAGATAGATTCGATAGATAAATAGATAGATTTGATAGATATATGATTTCCCTGACAGAGTATAACAATAAGACATGCGGTCTGGGACCCGTGGTGTGTTAAGTAGTATTATTCTTAGCAGTTTGCTACCTGTTACTCCCCCTATCGGGGGAGGTCTATATGACCTGCATTTTTGGAACAGGGAGATGGAAGAAGATGATTGGTCTGTCCTCCTACTTCAAATTTGGCCTAAACACAAGTGGCTGTCTCAAATCAGTCCGGCCACGAGATAGATAGATTTGATAGATAGATATACATAGATTGATAGTTAGATAGAATCAATAGAAGATAAATAGATCGATTTGATAAATATATAATTACCCTGACAAAGTATAATAATAAAACATGCGGTCTGGGACCCATGGTAACTAGGTTGTGTTAAGTAGTACTATTCTTAGCACTTTAATACCTGTTACTCCCCCCGATCGGGGGAGGTCTATATGGCCTGCATGATTACCCTGACAAAGTATAACAACAAAACATGCGGTCTGGGACCCATGGTAACTAGGTTGTGTTAAGTAGTACTGTTCTTAGCACTTTAATCCATTTTACTCCCCCTATCGGGGGAGGTCTATATGGCCTGCATGATTACCCTGACAAAGTATCACAACAAGACATGCGGTCTGGGACCCATGGTAACTAGGTTGTGTTAAGTAGTACTGTTCTTAGCACTTTAATACCTGTTACGCCCCCTATCTGGGGAGGTCTATATGGCCTGCATGATTACCCTGACAAAGTATCACAACAAGACATGCGGTCTGGGACCCATGGTAACTAGGTTGTGTTAAGTAGTACTGTTCTTAGCAGTTTAATACCTGTTACTCCCCATATCGGGGGAGGTCTATATGGCCTGCATGATTACCCTGACAAAGTATAACAACAAGACATGCGGTCTGGGACCCATGGTAACTAGGTTGTGTTAAGTAGTACTGTTCTTAGCACTTTAATACCTGTTACTCCCCATATCGGGGGAGGTCTATATGGCCTGCATGATTACCCTGACAAAGTATAACAACAAGACATGCGGTCTGGGACCCATGGTAATTAGGTTGTGTTTAGTAGTACTATTCTTAGCACTTTAATCCCTTTTACTCCCCCTATCAGGGGAGGTCTATATGGCCTGCTTGATTACCCTGACAAAATATAACAATAAGACATGCGGTCTGTGACCCATGGTAAGGTTGTGTTAAGTAGTACTATTCTTAGCACTTTAATCCCTTTTACTCCCACTATCGGGGGAGGTCTGTATGGCCTGCCTGATTACCCTGACAAAATATAACAATAAGACATGCGGTCTGGTAGCCATGGTAAGGTTGTGTTAAGTAGTACTATTCTTAGCACTTTAATCCCTTCTACTCCCCCTATCGGGGGAGGTCTATATTTCCTGCCTGATTACCCTGACAAAATATAACAATAAGACATGCGATCTGTGACCCATGGTAAGGTTGTGTTAAGTAGTACTATTCTTAGCACTTTAATCCCTTTTACTCCCCCTATCGGGGGAGGTCTATATGGCCTGCCTGATTACCCTGACAAAATATAACAATAAGAAATGCGGTCTGTGACCCATGGTAAGGTTGTGTTAAGTAGTACTATTCTTAGCACTTTAATCCCTTTTACTCCCCCTATTGGGGGAGGTCTATATGGCCTGCCTGATTACCCTGACAAAATATAACAATAAGACATGCGGTCTGGGACCCATGGTAACTAGGTTGTGTTACGTAGTACTATTCTTAGCACTTTAATCCCTTTTACTCCCCCTATCGGGTGAGGTCTATATGGCCTGCCTGATTTCCCTGACAAAATATAACAATAAGACATGCGGTCTGGGAGCCATGGTAAGGTTGTGTTAAGTAGTACTATTCTTAGCAGTTTAATACATTTTACTCCCCCTATCGGGGGAGGTCTATATGGCCTGCCTGATTACCCTGACAAAATATAACAAAAAGACACGCGGTCTGAGACCCATGGTAAGGTTGTGTTAAGTAGTACTATTCTTAGCAGTTTAATCCATTTTACTCCCCCTATCGGGGGAGGTCTATATGGCCTGCCTGATTACCCTGAAAAAATATAACAATAAGACATGCGGTCTGGGACCCATGGTAACTAGGTTGTGTACTGTTAAGTAGTACTATTCTTAGCACTTTAATCCCTTTTACTCCCCCTATCAGGGGAGGTCTATGTGGCCTGCCTGATTACCCTGACAAAATATAACAATAAGACATGCGGTCTGGGAGCCATGGTAACTAGGTTGTGTTAAGTAGTACTATTATTAGCACTTTAATCCCTGTAACTCCCCCTATCGGGGGAGGTCTATACGGCCTGCCTGATTACCCTGACAAAATATAACAATAAGACATGCGGAATGGAAGCCATGGTAAGGTTGTGTTAAGTAGCACTATTCTTAGCAGTTTAATCCATTTTACTCCCCCTATCGGGGGAGGTCTATATGGCCTGCCTGATTACCTTGACAAAATATAACAATAAGACATGCGGTCTGGGACCCATGGTAACTAGGCTGTGTTAAGTAGTACTGTTCTTAGCACTTTAATCCCTTTTACTCCCCCTATCGGGTGAGGTCTATATGGCCTGCCTGATTACCCTGACAAAACATAACAATAAGACATGCGGTCTGGGAGCCATGGTAAGGTTGTGTTAAGTAGTACTATTCTTAGCACTTTAATCCCTTTTATTCCACCTATCGGGGGAGGTCTATATGGCCTGCCTGATTACCCTGACAAAATATAACAATAAGACATGCGGTCTGGGAGCCATGGTAACTAGGTTGTGTTAAGTAGTAGTATTCTTAGCACTTTAATCCCTGTTACTCCTCCTATTGGGGGAGGTCTATATGGCCTGCATGATTACCCTGACAAAATGTAACAACAAGACATGCGGTCTACCACCATCAACAGGCACAACAGCACAACAGCATGAAATACCACATATGCCATCCTTTTGCACAATAGAGTACAGGTATGTCATCGATTTTAGAAACCTGGAGATAATTTTTAGGAACCGGGAGATGGAAAAAGATGCTTGGACACCCAGTACAGGTTGTTCTCCTTCAGCCTTTTTATACGAGGGTCCCGGATCCTCAACAGAAACAACAGCATGAAACACCACATATGCCATCCTTTTGAACAATCCAGTACAGGTATGGCATCGATTTTAGGAACCCGGAGATAATTTTTAGGAACCGGGAGATGGAGAAAGATGCTTGGACACCCAGTACAGGTTGTTCTCCTTCAGCCTTTTTATACGAGGGTCCAGGACCCTCAACAGAAACAACAGCATGAAATACCACATATGCCATCCTTTTGCACAATAGAGTACAGGTATGGCATCGATTTTAGAAACCCGGAGATAATTTTTAGGAACCGGGAGATGGAAAAAGATGCTTGGACACCCAGTACAGGTCGTTTTCCTTCAGCCTTTTTATACGAGGGTCCAGGACCCTCAACAGAAACAGAAGCATGAAACACCACATATGCCATCCTTTTGCACAATAGAGTACAGGTATGGCATCGATTTTAGAAACCCGGAGATAATTTTTAGGAACCGGGAGATGGAAAAAGATGCTTGGACACCCAGTACAGTTCGTTCTCCTTCAGCCTTTTTATACGAGGGTCCCAGACCCTCAACGGAAACAACAGAATGAAACACCACAAATGCCATCCTTTTGAACAATCCAGTACAGGTATGGCATCGATTTTAGGAACCCGGAGATAATTTTTAGGAACGGGAGATGGAAAAAGATGCTTGGACACCCAGTACAGGTCTTTCTCCTTCAGCCTTTTTATATGAGGGTCCAGGACCCTCAACAGAAACAACAGCATGAAACACCACATATGCCATCCTTTTGAACAATTCAGTACAGGTATGGCATCGATTTTAGGAACCTGGAGATAATTTTTAGGAACCGGGAGATGGAAAAAGATTCTTGGACACCCAGTACAGTTCGTTCTCCTTCAGTCTTTTTATACGAGGGTCCCGAACCCTCAACAGAAGCAACAGCATGAAACACCACATATGCCATCCTTTTGAACAATCCAGTACAGGTATGGCATCGATTTTAGGAACTCGGAGATAATTTTTAGGAACCGGGAGATGGAAAAAGATGCTTGGACACCCAGTACAGGTCTTTCTTCTTCAGCCTTTTTATACGAGGGTCCAGGACCCTCAACAGAAACAACAGCATGAAACACCACATATGCCATCCTTTTGAACAATTCAGTACAGTTATGGCACCGATTTTAGGAACCCGGAGACAATTTTTAGGAACCGGGAGATGGAAAAAGATGCTTGGACACCCAGTACAGTTCGTTCTCCTTCAGACTTTTTATACGAGGGTCCCGGACCCTCAACAGAAACAACAGCATGAAACACCACATATGCCATCCTTTTGAACAATCCAGTACAGGTATGGCATCGATTTTAGGAACCCGGAGATAATTTTTAGGAACCGGGAGATGGAAAAAGATGCTTGGACACCCAGTACAGTTCGTTCTCCTTCAGACTTTTTATACGAGGGTCCCGGACCCCCAACAGAAACAACAGCATGAAACACCACATATGCCATCCTTTTGAACAATTCAGTACAGGTATGGCATTGATTTTAGGAACCCGGAGATAATTTTTAGGAACCGGGAGATGGAAAAAGATGCTTGGACACCCAGTACAGATCTTTCTCCTTCAGCCTTTTTATACGAGGGTCCAAGACCCTCAACAGAAACAACAGCATGAAACACCACATATGCCATCTTTTTGAACAATTCAGTACAGGTATGGCATCGATTTTAGGAACCCGGAGATACTTTTTAGCAACTGGGAGATGGAAAAAGATGCTTGGGCACCCAGTACAGTTCGTTCTCCTTCAGCCTTTTTATACGAGGGTCCCGGACCCTCAACAGAAACAACAGCATGAAACACCACATATGCCATCCTTTTGAACAATCCAGTACAGGTATGGCATCGATTTTAGGAACCCGGAGATAATTTTTAGGAACCAGGAGATGGAAAAAGATGCTTGGACACCCAGTACAGTTCGTTCTCCTTCAGCCTTTTTATACGAGGGTCCCGACTCCCGGACCCTCAACAGAAACAACAGCATGAAACACCACATATGCCATACTTTTGCACAATAGAGTACAGGTATGGCATCGATTTTAGGAACCGGGAGATGGAAAAAGATGCTTGGACACCCAGTACAGGTCGTTCTCCTTCATCCTTTTTATACGAGGGTCCACGACCCCAAACAGGCACGACAGCATGAAAGACCCCATATGCTTGGTCGGTCCTCCTACTTCAAATTTGGGGCACTGCGCATGCAATCTACTTTGCCACCAGATATGAGTGGTGTGTTAATGAGTACTATTCTTAACAGTTTCATCACTGTTATGTGCCTTTTTTTTGTTTGGGTTTTGTAGCCAGGCATGTCCAAATGCCTGAAAAATTAGGTATTGTTGCAGCCGCTGCTGTTGCAGCCTCTGCTGTAGCACCGTCCAGAAAAATTTATGTTTGTAAAACAGTTAGAAAGTGCCCTAAAACCTTGCGGCTTGAACACTAGTTGTTGGCGGATAAGTCACGCAAGTCATCCGGCATTCGAAGAAAAAATACGGCAGCGTGTGTACCATTTGTAGCCCAAGGCAGCTCCTCTCATCATCAGGCCTTTTTTACTCAAATGTATCGCCCAATGTCAGTCCCTTCAGGATCCATCCCTCATTCATTTTAATAAAGGTGAGATAATCAAGACTTTTTTGACCTAGGCAACTTCTCTTCTCAGTGACTAAACCTCCTGCTGCACTGAAGGTCCTTTCTGACAGGACACTTGAAGCGGGGCAGGCCAGAAGTTCGATTGCAAATTGGGATAGCTCAGGCCACAGGTCAAGCCTGCACACTCAGTAGTCAAGGGGTCCATCGCTCCTCAGAGTGTCAAGATCCACAGTTAATGCTAGGTAGTCTGCTACCTGTCGGTTGAGTCTTTCCCTGAGGCTGGATCCCGAAAGGCTGTGGCAATGCATAGGAGTTAAAAAGGTCCGCATGTCCTCCATCAACAACACGTCGGGAAAGCGTCCTGTCCTTGCCGCCGTGGTCGTGGGAGGAGGAGGAGGATTACTTTCATCTCTTCCCCTGTTAGATTCCCATTGTGCTGTGACATCACCCTTATACGCTTTGTAAAGCATAGTTTTTAATTTCTTTTGGAACTGCTCCATCCTTTCCGACTTGCGGGAATTTGGTAACATTTCAGTCACTTTATGCTTATACCGGGGGTCTAGTAGCGTGGACACCCAGTACAGGTCGTTCTCCTTCAGCTTTTTTATACGAGGGTCCCTCAACAGGCACGACAGCATGAAAGACTCTATTTGCACAAGGTTAGAGGCCGAGCTAATCATGTACCGTTCCTCGTCCTCACTGATGCCACTGAAGGTATCTTCTTCCCCCCAGCCACGTACAACACCATGGGTACCAGATAGGTGACAACAACAAGCACCCTGGGATGCCTGTTGTGCTTGTCTTCCACCTCCTCCTCAAAGCCACATTCCTCCTCTGACTCCTCTTCCTCACAATCCTCTTCCTGCGTTGCCGCAGGTCCAGCAAGCGATGCTGATAAGGCTGTTTCTGGTGGTAATGTAGACCACAACTCTTCCTCTTCCTCTTCACGCTCATCTACGGCCTGATCCAGCACTCTTCGCAGGGCACGCTCCAGGAAGAAAACAAATGGTATGATGTCGCTGATGGTGCCTTCGGTGTGACTGACAAGGTTTGTCACCTCCTCAAAAGGACGCATGAGCCTACAGGAAAAAAAATCCCCAGCTCCCCAGAGGCTGTCCTAGCACCCCGGTCATACAAATACTCGTTAACAGCTTTTTCTTGTTGGAGCAGGTGGTCGAACATTAGGAGTGTTGAATTCCACCATGTCGGGCTGTCGCAAATCAAGCGCCTCACTGGCAGGTTGTTTCAACGCTGGATATCGGACAAGTGCGCCATGGCCATGTAGGAACGCCTGAAATGGCCACACACCTTCCTGGCCTGCTTCAGGACGTCCTGTAAGCCTGGGTACTTATGCACAAAGCATTGTACAATCAGATTACACACATGTGCCATGCACGGCACATGTGTCAACTTGCCCAATTTCAATGCTGCCACCAAATTACTTCCATTGTCAGAAACAACCTTGCCAATCTCCAGTTGGTGCGGAGTCAGCCACTGATCCACCTGTGCGTTCAGGGCAGACAGGAGTGCTGGTGCGGTGTGACTCTCGGCTTTCAGGCAAGTCAACCCCAAGACGGCGTGACACTGCCATATCCGGGATGTTGAATAGTACCTGGGGGGGGTGCCGTTGATGTGGAGCAAGACGCAGCAGCAGAAGAGGACTCAGCCGAGGAAGAGGTTATGGAAGAGGATGGAGTAGGAGGAGTAGAGGAGGTAGCAGCAGGCCTGCCTGCAAGTCGTGGTTGTGTCACCAACTCCTCTGCAGAGCCACGCATTCCATGCTTGTCAGCCGTCAGCAGGTTTAAACAATGTGCAGTGTATGTGATATACCTGCCCTGACCATGCTTTGCAGACCAGCTATCAGTGGTCATATGGACCCTTGTCCCAACGCTGTGTGCCAGACATGCCATTACTTCCTTTCGCACAATCAAATACAGGTTTGGGATTGCCTTTTGTGAAAAGAAATTTCAGCCGGGTACCTTCCACTGCGGTGTCCCAATAGATACAATTTTTTTGAAAGCCTCAGACTTCACCAACTTGTATGGTAAAAGCTGGCGGGCTAAGAGTTCAGACAAGCCAGCTGTCAGACGCCGGGCAAGGGGGTGACTTTGGGAAATTGGCTTCTTATGCTCAAACATGTCCTTGACAGACACCTGACTGTGGGCAGATGACCAGGAACTGCTACGAGAGACTGAGTGGAGGATGGTTGAGAGGGGGCTAGGAGGACAGCAGTGGTTGACGTGGCTGAAGATGCTGGACCAGGAGGAGGAGGGCGGCTTTGAGTTTGTGTGATGCTTCTACTCATGTGTTCTTCCCATCGGCATTTGTGATGTGAGACCAAAGCAGTTGTACCTAGATGGGTGTTGGACTTCCCACGACTCAGTTTCTTTTGGCTCAGGTTGCAAATGGCATCGCTGTTGTCAGAGGCAGACACACAAAAAAAATGCCACACTGCTGAGCTCTGCGATGACGGCATTCTGGTGGTGTCAACAGCATGCGTTGATTGGCATGCTGTCTGGCTGACCCAGGGTGCCGATGCATGCTGTCTGACTGTGCCACTAGCTCCTTGCGACAACCTCCCCCTGCTTCCATCTCGTCTCCTCCTCCTCCTCTCTGTCTCCCCATCTGAACTTTCCCCCTGTTCTTCTTCTCTTCTAGCGGGCACCCACGTGACATCCACGGACACATCATCATCAACCGCTTCACTTGTATCTGACAAATCAACAAAGGAAGCAGCAGCGGGTACAACATCATCATCATTATCACACCGTACGTCCATGTCTGTAATGCTGCCTGACTGAGACATATCACTGTTATCTACATCCTCTGTCAATGATGGTTGCGCATCACTCATTTCTTCCAACTGATGTGTCAATAACTCCTCTGACAGATCAAGTGAAGCGTCTGTGGTGCTAGTGTTGGTGGTGGCAACAGGCGAGCGAGTGGCACTGGTCACTTGAGAGGTGCCCGAAGTACAGCTGGAGGTGGATGGTGCGTCAAGGTTAGGACTAGGAGCGGAAGCTGTAGAAGATTGGGTGTCCTGTGTTAGCCATTCAACTAGGTCCTCCTCAGAACTTGTCGCGTCCATGGCACCTGGCCTCTGAACACTGTGCGTAGTTGTAGGGTCTAAGGGAATCACAGCACCACGACCACGACGGCACCTACGGGGTGGCATGCCTCTGCCTGTCATTTTTTTTTATATGTACACTTACACTACTATTAAACAAATTATGAGTGGTGGCACTGGGCAAGTGGGCACAGTATACGCTGTGAGCCTGACACAAAAAAGCAGACTGATGTTTCAAAGTCAAAAATGTTTATTTATTAAATATTAAAAGTACTGTTACAACAAATATGAGTGGTGCCACTAACTTGGCAAGTGGGCCAGGCACACACGCTGGCAGGGAGGCAACTTCAATTAGATTACTATAGTAGACTGATGTTTCACAGTCAAAAATGTTTTTTTATTAAATATTTACAATACTGTTATAACAAATATGAGTGGTGGCACTAGTTGGCAAGTGGGCCTGGCACACACGCTGACAGGCAGGCAACTGCAATTCAATTGCACTAGCAGACTGATGCTTCACAGTCAAAAAAGTGTTTATTTTAAATATTTACAATACTGTTATAACAAATATGATTGGTGGCACTAGTTGGCAAGTGGGCCTGGCACACACGCTGGCAGGCAGGCAGGCAGGCAACTGCAATTAGATTACACTAGCAGACTGATGTTTCACAGTCAAAAAAGTTTTTTTTAAATATTTACAATACTGTTATAACAAATATGATTGGTGGCACTAGTTGGCAAGTGGGCCTGGCACACACGCTGGGAGGCAGGCAACTGCAATTAGATTACACTAGCTGGCTGATGTTTCACAGTCCAAAAAGTTTTTTTTTAAATATTTACTATACTGTTATAACAAATATGATTGGTGGCACTAGTTGGCAAGTGGGCCTGGCACACACGCTGGCAGGCAGGCAGGCAGGCAACTGCAATTAGATTACACTAGCAGACTGATGTTTCACAGTCAAAAAAGTTTTTTTTAAATATTTACAATACTGTTATAACAAATATGATTGGTGGCACTAGTTGGCAAGTGGGCCTGGCACACACGCTGGGAGGCAGGCAACTGCAATTAGATTACACTAGCTGGCTGATGTTTCACAGTCCAAAAAGTTTTTTTTTAAATATTTACTATACTGTTATAACAAATATGATTGGTGGCACTAGTTGGCAAGTGGGCCTCGGACACACGCTGGCAGGCAGGCAACTGCAATTCAATTGCACTAGCAGACTGATGATTCACAGTCAAAAAAGTTTTTATTTTAAATATTTACAATACCCTTATAACAAATATGATTGGTGGCACTAGTTGGCAAGTGGGCCTGGCACACACGCTGGCAGCCAGGCAGGCAACTGCAATTCAATTGCACTAGCAGACTGATGATTCACAGTCAAAAAAGGTTTTATTTTAAATATTTACAATACTGTTATAACAAATATGATTGGTGGCACTAGTTGGCAAGTGGGCCTGGCACACACGCTGGCAGGCAGGCAGGCAACTGCAATTCAATTGCACTAGCAGACTGATGATTCACAGTCAAAAAAGTTTTTATTTTAAATATTTACACTTTTGTTATAACAAATATGATTGGTGGCACTAGTTGGCAAGTGGGCCTGGCACACACGCTGGCAGGCAGGCAACTTCAATTAGATTACACTAGCAGACTGATGTTTCACAGTCCAAAAAGTGTTTTTTTTTAAATATTTACACTACTGTTATAACAAATATGATTGGTGGCACTAGTTGGCAAGTGGGCCTAGCACACACGCTGGGAGGAAGGCAACTGCTATTAGATTACACTAGCTGACTGATGTTTCACTGTCAAAAAAGTTTTTATTTTAAATATTTACAATACTGTTATAACAAATATGATTGGTGGCACTAGTTGGCAAGAGGGCCTGGCACACACGCTGGCAGGCAGGCAACTGCAATTCAATTGCACTAGCAGACTGATGATTCACAGTCAAAAAAGTTTTTATTTTAAATATTTACAATACTAATATAACAAATATGATTGGTGGCACTAGTTGGCAAGTGGGCCTGGCACACACGATGGCAGGCAGGCAACTGCAATTCAATTGCACTAGCAGACTGATGATTCACAGTCAAAAATGTTTTTATTTTAAATATTTACAATACTGTTATAACAAATATGATTGGTGGCACTAGTTGGCAAGTGGGCCTGGCACACACGCTGGGAGGAAGGCAACTGCAATTAGATTACACTAGCAGACTGATGTTTCACAGTCAAAAAAGTTTTTTTTTAAATATTTACACTACTGTTATAACAAATATGATTGGTGGCACTAGTTGGCAAGTGGGCCTGGCACACACACGCTGGGAGGCAGGCAACTTCAATTAGATTACACTAGCAGACTGATGTTTAACAGTCAAAAATAGTTTTTTTTTTAAATATTTACAATACTGTTATAACAAATATTATTGGTGGCACTAGTTGGCAAGTGGGCCTGGCACACACACTGGCAGGCAGGCAACTGCAATTCAATTGCACTAGCAGACTGATGATTCACAGTCAAAAAAGTTTTTATTTTAAATATTTACAATACTGTTATAACAAATATGATTGGTGGCACTAGTTGGCAAGTGGGCCTGGCACACACGCTGGCAGGCAGGCAACTTCAATTAGATTACACTAGCAGACTGATGTTTCACAGTCAAAAAAGTTTTTATTTTAAATATTTACACAAATGTTATAACAAATATGTTTGGTGGCACTAGTTGGCAAGTGGGCCTGGCACACACACTGGGAGGAAGGCAACTGCAATTAGATTACACTAGCTGACTGATGCTTCACAGTAAAAAAAGTTTTTTTTTTTTTAAATATTTACACTACTGTTATAACAAATATGATTGGTGGCACTAGTTGGCAAGTGGGCCTGGCACACACGCTGGCAGGCAGGAAACTGCAATTCAATTGCACTAGCAGACTGATGATTCACAGTCAAAAAAGGTTTTATTTTAAATATTTACAATACTGTTATAACAAATATGATTGGTGGAACTAGTTGGCAAGTGAGCCTGGCACACACGCTGGCAGGCAGGCAACTGCAATTCAATTGCACTAGCAGACTGATGATTCACAGTCAAAAAAGTTTTTATTTTAAATATTTACAAAACTGTTATAACAAATATGATTGGTGGCACTAGTTGGCAAGTGGGCCTGGCACACACGCTGGCAGGCAGGCAACTTCAATTAGATTACACTAGCAGACTGATGTTTCACAGTCAAAAAATTTTTTTTAAAAATATTTACACTACTGTTATAACAAATATCATTGGTGGCACTAGTTGGCAAGTGGGCCTGGCATACACGCTGGGAGGAAGGCAACTGCAATTAGATTACACTAGCTGACTGATGTTTCACAGTCAAAAAAGTTTTTTTTTAAAATATTTACAATACCCTTATAACAAATATGATTGGTGGCACTAGTTGGCAAGTGGGCCTGGCACACACGCTGGCAGGCAGGCAACTGCAATTCAATTGCACTAGCAGACTGATGATTCACAGTCAAAAAAGTTTTTATTTTAAATATTTACAATACTGTTATTACAAATATGATTGGTGGCACTAGTTGGCAAGTGGGCCTGGCACACACGCTGGCAGGCAGGAAACTGCAATTCAATTGCACTAGCAGACTGATGATTCACAGTCAAAAAAGTGTTTATTTTAAATATTTACACTACTGTTATAACAAATATGATTGGTCGGACTAGTTGGAAAGTGGGCCTGGCACACACGCGGGCAGACAGACAACTGCAATTAAATAACACTAGCAGACTGATGTAAAAATTTTTTTAAAAAAAGTTACACTAATGTTACAACAGATAGGAGTGGTGGCACTGAGGATGGAAGTAGGCACAGTATGTGCTGGCAGCCTGACACACAGGCTGGTACTAGTGGCAGGCTGGCCTGGCAACTAAAATTAAATAACACTAGAAGACTGATGTAAAAGTTTTTTTTTTACAAAATGTAAACTAATGTTACACCAGATAGGAGTGGTGGCACTGAGGATGGAAGTAGGCACAGTATATGCTGGCAGCCTGACACACAGGCTGGCACTAGTAGCAGCCAGGCTGGCCTGGCAACTAAAATTAAATAACACTAGAAGAGGACTGATGTAAAAGTTTTTTTTTTTTTAAAAATTACACTAATGTTACACCAGATATAAGTGGTGGAAAACAGAGCTATTAATCACAGTATATGATATGGGCCTGACACACATGCCTGATGGAAAATGAAATTAGATTACACTAGCAAAATGATGTAAAAGTTTTTTTTTTTAAATTTAAAATAATGTTGACCAGATATCAGTGGTGGCACAGAAGAATTAATCACAGTATATGCTGTGAGCCTGACACACAATTAGATTACACTAGCAAAATGATGTAAAAGTTTTTTTTTTTTTAATGTTACACCAGATATCAGTGGTGGCACAGATCAATTAATCACAGTATATGATGTGGGCCTGACACACAGGCCTGATAGAAAATGAAATTAGATTACACTAGCAAAATGATGTAAAAGTTTTTTTAAAAAATTTACACTAATGTTAAGCAGATATCAGTGGTGGCACTAATCACAGTATATGCTGTGAGCCTCACACACAGGCTGACAGTCAGGCAAATGCAAATAAAATTACAAATTAAGAAAAAAAAAGACTGAAGTTCTAGCCCTAAAAATGGCTTTTTGGGCTGAAGTTCTAGCCCTTAAAGGGGCTTTTTGGGGTGCTGTCCTTACAGCAGAGATTAGATGAGTCCTTCAGGACTGTAGTGGACACTAAATACACTAGCCTAGCTATCTATTTCCCTATAAAATCACCAGCTGCAGCACTAACCCTCACTAAGAATGCAGGAACGTAATGAATCTAAAATGGCTGCTGCCCAGGAGCTGGGAGGGTCTGTGAGGGAGTGTCTGCTGCTGATTGGCTCAAATGTGTCTGCAGGCTGTGAGATACAGGGTCAAAGTTTCCTCAATGATGACGAATAGGGGGGGGATCGAACATCGCATATGTTCGCCCGCCGTGGCGAACACGAACAAGCTAACATTGCCGGGAACTGTTCTCCGGCGAACAGTTCACGACATCACTACTTAGCATATCCTTCAGATTTTTTGTACGTCTGTATCCTATCTGTATTTTCTCACCTATGATAGCATTGAGACTAGAATCTGCTCTGATAATATTGAGATGTTTGTTCAAAATTCGTATTACATCTTGAGATTGGGGCGAGTATGTTAGTATCAATCTGGTTGTATGATCTTTGATTTTATTCTTTTTCTTTAGGAGTTCCAATCTATTGGTGGAATTCGCCCTTTGTCTTGCATTTTTGATAATTCAATTACTATAACCCCTTTCTTGTAATCTTTGTTGTAGTTCATCTGCACGCATTGTATATGTTCTTGCAGTTCCTCTTAACTCTGATGAATTCTTCTATTGGTAATGCATTTACTGTGTTAGGTGAATGTCCACTAGTAGCATGGAGTATAGTGTTGGTTGCTGTCTTTTTTCTGAAGAGATCTGTTTGAATAGTACCCAGTTCGTCTTTGGATATCTTCAAATCCAGAAAAGTCACTTCTTTGACTTGCAAATCAGTGCTCATTCCTAGGTCACTTCACGTGCATGAGCTAAATGTTATCTATATGAAACACATGAACTAATGCCCTCTAGTGGTCAAAATGCATTCAGATTAGAGGCAGTCTTTAAGGGCTAAGAAATGAGCATATGAACCTCCTAGGTTTAGCTTTCAACTAAGAATAGCAAGAGAACAAAGCAAAATTGGTGATAAAATTTAAATTGGAAAGTTGTTTAAAATTACATTCCCTATTTAAATCATAAAAAAATTTTTTTGGACTTGACTGTCCCTTTAAGTTAGAGTTGTTGCACTAATCTATATACTTTTTTTAAACCTGTCACTTATAACCCCTTTTTTCTTTGGTTTCTTGTTTTTTTTTATTTTGATGTTTTAAAAAAAATTACGTTAATAAATTTGAATTATCTGTTCATTTCCGTGCGCAGGATAGACACATTGTGCTTTTTCATTCTCATTAAGACATGTAGGTTATATTTTTCATTATCCTTCCAAATGATGATCAAGTCATCAATGTATCGAATATACAATATTGTCGGAATGGAGTGAAGTATTTGAAAATATATGTTGGGTCTCAAAGTACACCATAAATATTTTTGCATATGCAGGGGCAAATTGCCATTCACAGATGGGAACTTCCCTGCAGTATATCGGTATGCTCCTGATTAAAAAGCACAGACATATAGACCTATGCCACAAGCTCCAACCATACTGCCTATGTAACTGCCTCATCTGCCCATGGTCCTCCCAACCTCTTCCAATGGACTGTCCACAATCCACACTGAGCTACCGGCTGCCCTGCATTTTGTGGTATTGTAATGGATTGGGATCTCTGTGCCTTATGATTCTTTCTCTCAAAAATTTAGGACCTTCCCCTAATCATTGACCTTAAAAATTCCTGTGAGTTTGTTTACCTGATCTTTTCCAATAGGTCAGAGGTTAAATATGAATGAGCTACTGCACTGGTCTAATCAATCACAGTGCAGCTGTAGCATTAAAATGCATAAGAGAATGCAGAATCTCTCCTCTCATCCATCTCCTCCTTTTCCTGCCCTGACAAATCTATCTGCCACTATAATTCCACCCTTACACCGGTCCTTGACAATCTGGCCCCTCCTACCATAGCTTGGAAATCACACACTCACCGTGAGCCCTGGCATACTCCTCTGACATGGTACCTGTACAAATGTTCCCGTACTGCTGAGCGGCACTGGAGAAAATCTCAAAGTTCAGCTGACTTTCTTCACTACAAGTTCATCTTGAACTCCTACTACTCTGCCCTTAATCTTTATAAGCAACACTACTTCTCTACTCTTATATCCACTCTCTCTTCAAACCCAAAGTGTCTGTTCCCCACTTTCAACACTCTTCTCCGCCCACCCTCACCTCCTAATACAACTTCTTTGTCAGCTCAAGATTTTGCCAGCCACTTCATTAACAAAATCGATTCCATCAGAAACTAAATCAGCTCTCAACATGCTTCCAACCTCTCACCCTCTCAAAAGCTTGCAATTAACGAAAACCCACATAGCCATATATTTAGCTTTTTCGCCCCTGTTACCGAGGAAGAAGTTTCTGCACTTATACTGTGCTCTCACCTCACTACCTGTCCCCTTGACCCATCCCCTCACAGCTACTCCCCTCCCTCTCTTCTACACTTACCCCTATAATCACACACATTTTCAACCTCTCCGTCAGCACTGGTATATTTCCCTCATCTCTAAAACTTGCATTGGTCACACCTATCCTCAAAAACCTTCTCTCGATCCAACCTCCCCATCCAACTACCACTCTATTTCCCTTATCCCTCTTGCCTCAAAGCTTCTTGAAAAAGCTAGTACATGCACACCTATCCCATTTCCTTACATTACACTCCCTCCTTGACCCACTGCAATTTGGATTTTGCCCCATCACTCCAAAGAGAGAGCAATCGTTAAGGTTACCAACGACTTACTCACAGCAAAATCCAAAGGCCACTTTCTGCTTATCCTCCTTGATCTGTCTGCAGCTTTTGGTACTGTTGACCACACTGTTTTGCTCCAAACCCTCCAATCCTTCGGCATTTGTGACACAGCTCTCTCGTGATTCTCTTCCTACCTATCTAACCATTCCTTTAGTGTAGCCTTTCTGTTGGGGTAACGCAAGGCTTTGTCCTCGGTCCCCTTCTCTTCTCAATCTACATGTCATCATTAGGTTCCCTAATAAAGTCCCACGGGTTTCAATATCATTTGTATGCCGACAACACTCAAATCTACATCTCTGCTCCAGACCTATCTCCTTCCTTACTAACCCGTGTCACTAACTGTCTTTCTCACATCTCTTCCTGGATATCCTCTCACTACCTTAAGCTAAATCTCTCCAAAACTGAGCTCCTTATTTTCTCCCCTTCTTCTTAATTCTCCACCCCCCATCTCTCTATAACTGTTGACAACTTCATAATTACCCCTACCCCGCATGCCCGATGTCTTGGGGTCACACTTGACTCAGATCTTTCTTTCACTCCTCACATTCAGGCCTTGGCTAAATCCTGTCGCTTCCACCTTAAAAACATCTCTAAAATTAGACATTTCCTTACAAAAGAGACAACTAAAATTTTAATACACTCTCTCATCCTTTCCCGCCTTGAATACTGCAACTCTGTTCTCTCTGGTCTCCTTAGCTGCCATCTAGCTCCTTTACAATTCATAATAAATGCCTCTGCCAGGCTCATCTTCCTTACACGTCACTCTTCATCTGCTGCACCTCTCTGCCAATCCCTTCACTGGCTTCCTCTTGCCTCAAGGATTAAATACAAAATTCTGACTCTGACATACAAAGCCCTCAACTGCACTGCTCCCCTCTATATCTCAGACCTTGTCTTCAGATACTCTACCACCCATGCCTTTCGTTCTGCTCCCGACCTCCTACTCTCCTCCTCTCTTGTTAACTCCTCACATTCCCATTTACAGGACTTCTCCAGACTGGCTTCCATCTTGTGGAACCCTCTGCCTCTCTCCACAAGACTCTCCCCCAGTTTTGAAAGCTTCAAGCACTCCCTGAAGACTCTTCTGTTCAGGGATGTCTACAACCTACACTAACCTTTCATAATACCAGTTCCTCTCCTCTACTGCTATCCGCCATGAACCTCCTTAGAATGTAATTCTAAGAGCCCAACTGCTTGCAGATCACCTTCACAAGAGATGACAGCAACAGTGCCACTCTAGGTAGGGCCCTCTACACATTTGATCCCAATAATTGCTACTTTGTATACCGCCTATGCTTATAGCACTGCGGAATCTGTTGGCGCTCTAAAAATAACCGATAATAATGATCTAAAGCTCTCCCCTCAGGTGAGGTGATCTGAAAAATCTTATCCTACGGTGAGGTCTTTCAAAGAATTTTACAAATACAAATTTTATCTTGAGAGATGTTTATCTCACTATGTAGGTTCTGTATGTGAAGGAGAGATTCCAATACTACAATATATGGTCTACAAAAATACCAAAGATTTTGTATGATTTCTTTCCATGGCAGCGAGTTGTTGATTATCAGGCTCTAGTTATGATTAAAATGCAGAATACTTAGAGAAAATATACAGGAAAAATATACAAAATTATTAAAAAATTAACTTTGTATTGTTAATTCACACAAATAAAATATTAGTTGGGAGACTTTTACTTGGGAGTAGCTCCTGATGAATTACTGATTTACCTTTTCTCTTTTTATTTTGCAAATATACGGCTAGATTACGAGTTTTGCGGTATGAGTGAAAAAGCAGCGTTATGACTCTTTTTCACTACTGCTGGTATTACAGGTTTAGCTGCTCCGCACACATTTTTGGCCGGAACGCAACATAAATACAGCAGCTTTCAAAAAGTCCTTTTTCAATGGGACTTCCTTTGCGCTGGTATTATGAGTCTGCCTGTCCGGCCAAAAAGTGAGCAGCCTAAAACTACAAGATCCATAACGTAAACTGAAAGTCAGTAGTTATGGGTTTTATGCTACAACGCCGTAACATAAAACTCATAACTAAAGTTCTAAAAAGTACACTAACACCCATAAACTACCTATTAACCCCTAAACCGAGGCCCTCCTGCATCGCAAACACTAAAATAAAATTATTAACCCCTAATCTGCCGCTCTGGACATTGCTGCCACTATAATAAACATATTAACCCCTAAACCACCGCACTCCCGCATCGCAAACACTAGTTAAATATTATTAACCCCTAATTTAATGTCCCTAACATTGCCGCAACCTACATTACTGTTATTAACCCCTAATCTGCTGTCCCCAATGTCATCGCTACTATACTAAAGTTATAAACCCCTAAACCTAACCCTAAGTCTAACCCTAACACCCCTAACTTTAATATAATTAAAATAAATAAAAATAAAAATTACTATCATTAAAGGGACACTATACCCAAACATTTTCTTTCATGATTAAGGTGGAGAATACAATTTTAACAACTTTACAATTTACTTCTATTACCTAATTTGCTTCATTCTTTAGATATATTTTAATGAAGAAATAGCAATGCACATAGTGAACCAATCACAGGAGGCATTTATGTGCAGCTACCAATCAGCAGCTACTAAGCATATCTAGATATGCTTTTCAGCAAATATTATCAAGAGAATGAAGCAAAATAGATAATAGAAGTAAATTAGAAAGTTGTTTATAATTGTATGCTCTTTCTAAACCATGAAATAAAAAAATTGGGTTTCATGTCCCTTTAACTAAATAATTCCTATTTAAAACTAAATACTTACCTGGAAAATAAACCCTAAGCTAGCTACAATATAACTAATAGTTACCTAACTACTTACACTACAATTAAATAAATTACATTAATTAAATCCAATTAACTAAATTACAAAAAAAACACTAAATTACACAAAATAAAATATAAATTATCAGATATTTAAACTAATTACACCTAATCTAATAGCCCTATCAAAATAAAAAGCCCCCCCCCCAATAAAAAAACCTAGCGTAAACTAAACTACCAATAGCCCTTAAAAAGTTTTATTTTGATAGGGCTAATAGATTAGGGGTAATTAGTTTAAATATCTGATAATTTATTTTTTATTTTGTGTAATTAACTGGTTTTTTTTTTGTAATTTAGTTAATTGGATTTAATTAATGTAATTTATTTAATTGTAGTGTAAGGTTAGGTGTTAGTGTAAGACAGGTTAGGCTTTATTTTACAGGTAAATTTGTATTTATTTTAGCTAGGTAGTTAGTAAATAGTTAATAACTATTTACTAACTAGTCTACCTAGTTAAAATAAATACAAACTTGCCTGTGAAATAAAAATAAAACCTAAGCTAGCTATAATGTAACTATTAGTTATATTGTAGCTATCTTAGGGTTTATTTTACAGGTAAGTATTTCGTTTTAAATAGGTATTATTTAGTTAATGATAGGAATTTATTATTATATTTATTTTAATTATATTAAAGTAGGGGGTGTTAGGGTTAGACTTAGGGTTAGGTTTAGGGGTTTAAAACTTTAGTACAGTGGCGGCGACGTTGGGGCTGGCAGATTAGGGGTTAATAAATGTAGGTAGGTGGCGGCGACATTGGGGGCGGCAGATTAGGGGTTAATAAATGTAGGTAGGTGGCGGCGATGTTAGGGGCGGCAGATTAGGGGTTAATAAATGTAGGTAGGTGGCGGCGATGTCGGGGGCGGCAGATTAGGCATGTTTAGACTCGGGGGTTTATGTTAGGGTGTTAGGTGTAAACATAACTTTTTATTTCCCCATAGGAATCAATGGGGTTGCAGGACTTTTTTTCAGCCGGCTCTCCCCATTGATGTCTATGGGGAAATCATGCACGAGCACGTAAAATCAGCTCACCGCGGCACTAGTATTGTAGTGCGGTATGGAGCTCAATTTTGCTCTACGCTCACTTCTTGCCTGCTAACGCCGGGTTTATGCAAACCTGTAATAGCAGCGCTATAGGGAGGTGAGTGGTGACAATAACTTGCAAGTTAGCACCGAGCAGCTCTTACCGCAAAACTCGTAATCTAGCCGATAGTCATGTGTAGATGCTTTGTGATGTAATACAAGTAATCAAGTAGATATAAATCATCCTTATTTCTTTGGATATAGGTCTCTTCTTAGATGGTTTATAAAGATGACCCTGAGTATTTCTACCACTTGTGTGGTGGAACATTAGTTGGTAAAGACTGGGTGATGACTGCTGCCCATTGTGTTAGCTTGTAAGTAGCAGGGGATAGTTTGTCATTTTCACACAATATTTGTACATGTTTATAAAGTCACATGGCTTATGGAGGACCACAAATACAACCCCTAGTCACTCAGCTTTTGAAAATCTACAAGATAACTGAACTTCAAGCAGGAGAACATGTATTCATACCCTCTCTATACCTATATATCTATAGATCTATATCTATATAAATATATATATATATATATATATATATATATATTTATTGTTTATACAGTACTGTGCAAAAGTCTTAGGCCACCATTACATGTTTTAGCAAAGTTTTAATGACCATCCATATTTAGTTTTTGGTCGATTTGTTGAGATACAAACAGAAAATACATGAAATATTTACACAAAACATAAACCCCCCCACTATTTTCAGAACAAAATGGCTTCTTCAGGCAAAAGTCAGTATTTACTGTTACCTCCCTTGGCACTAAGGACATCTTGAACTCTTTTGGGTAGACTGCCCAAAACCATTCCCAATCAGGTGCTTTCCAGAAGGAATGGCACAATAAATTAAAACCTGTCTGTACTTTTCAGTATTCATGATCCCATCAATTCGGACAATATTGCCAACACCACTGGCAGAAATGCAGCCCCAAACCAGGACTGACGCTCCACCATGTTTCACTGAGGCTGCAAGCACTCATTCTCATATCTCTCTCCAACTCTTCTTCTCACATATTGTCAACAATTGGACCCAAAAGTGTAAAAAAAAAATCAGCCAATAGGATAAGAGCTGCTTAAATCCTATTGGCTGTTCAAATTAGCCAATAGGATTGAAGCAGCTCTCATCCTATTGCCTGAAAAATTCAAATCAGCCAATAAGATGAGAGCTGCTTAAATCCTGCATGGCTCCGTGGTCGCAGGTCCTGTTCCGCGGTCACCTCCGCTCCGCGCCGCCTTCGTCCTGGATGAAAATAGAAGAGGTCCCCGCGCTGGATGAAGATGTCACTGCCTGGAAGAAGACCTTCACCGCCAGACTTCAGGAATGGTGAGTACCTATTTAGGGGTTATCCTTTTTTTTTTTTGAGGGGGGTTTAGATTAGGGATTTTTTTATTTTAATGGGCACAAAAGAGCTGATAGTCCTTTTAAGGGCAATGCCCATACAAATGCCCCTTTAGGGGCAATTGGTAGCTTATGTTTTTTTTAGACTTAGGTTTTTTTATTTTGTGGGGTTGGTTGGGTGGGGGTTTTACTTTTAGGGAGGAATTTGTAATTTTTGTAGGTAAAAGAGCTTTTTAACTTAGGTCAATGCCCTACAAAAGGCCCTTTTTAGGGCTATTGGTAGTTTATTGATAGATTAGGGGTGTTTTTATTTTGGGAGGGATTTTTTGTTTTTATATGGCTACTAAATTAGGTTTAATTTTTATTATTTTGGATAATTTCATTTATTAATTTTTGTAATCTTAGTGTTTTTTCTATTTTGCGTAATTTTAGTGTTTGTTATTTTTGGTTATGTTAGGTTTTTTGTTATTTTTCGTAATTTTAGTGTACTTTTTTGTAATGTTAGGTTTTTTAAAATTTTTTGTAGTGTTAGGATTTTTTAATTTTGTAACGTAGGTTTTTTTTTTTTTTAATTTTTTTTTTAATATAGTAAGGTTAGGTGAATTTATAGTTTAATCTTTTTTTTTTTATTTCACAGGTAAGTTTTTATTTATTTTAATATAGTTATATTGTAATTTTAATTTAAAGTACAGGGGATGGTTAGGTAAGGGGTTAATAGTTTAATTTAGTGTGTTGCGATGTGGGGGGCCAACGGTTTAGGGGTTAATAACTTTATTATAGTAGTAGCGATGTGGGGAGTGGTGGTTTAGAGGTTAATAACTTTATTATAGTAGTTGCAATGTGTAGGGCTGGCGGTTTAGGGGTTAATAACTTTATTATAGTATTAGCGGTGTGGGGGCCCGGCGGTTCAGGGGTTAATAACTTTATTATAGTAGTAGCGATGTTGGGATCGATGGTTTAGGGGTTAATAGGTTTATTTAGTGTTGACGATGTCGGGGGGCCACGGATTAGGGGTATTTAGACTATGGGTTTATGTTAGGGTGTTAGGTTTTAACGTAAAAAAAATTGATGTCTTGGGTTTTGTGCGGTATGGAGCTTATTGCTACATATCGCACAACAAAAGAAGGTTTTTCAGTAACTTGTAATGGCAGTGCTATGGAGAGTGTGATATTGCTCATTTTTTTGCGTTATTTACGCACCTGGTTTAACGCACAACTTGTAATCTTGGTGAAGTTAAACAAAATTTGCCATGGCCTGAACAAACTATTTTTCTTTGCGTTAATTTAATAACTGATGCAGAAGGTTACAATTTGCTTACGATATTTGTATTTTCATTGCAACTGGAGGCAGTATCTCAGACACACTGCAGCAGGCCGTTCTGCCAGGTATAGATCTGGCTGTCTGTTCCCAGCCAAACTGGTGGGATGACAATGCTAATGAAAATATAGTTTGTGCTGGAGGAGATGGGGAGAAATCTGGATGCAGTTTAAGAAACTATTATCTTGCAAATACTGATGTTTGAAGGATATTGTAGTTTTTTTTTCTAAAATAAGGTGTCTTCAAATGTATTTTTTTCCAAAAAAGATTTTGTCCCAGATAATCTGTTTACTAGACAAGATTGTGCAGACATGTCCTTCTCCACCAATAGGGCTGTGAGTGTTGTCCTTACCAGCCAGTGAGCGCTGGAAAAAAGTAGAAAAGTGATACTGCTTCATTAGTTTAAATGGAAACAGTTTTTACTTACAGGGCTTGTGTACTGTAAAATATTTTCCCCTTTAATATGTTCCCAATGATCTCTTTACCTGATGAAGTGTTTACGAATAGCTCCTTTATCTTTATGTTGTCGTTTTAAATACTTGATTTTGCCTGTTCAAACCAGCATCTATACTGAAAATGTCAGTACTGTAGTATTCATTATTGAAAAACAAGAGGCAGCAGCATAAATCAATTTCCAAGTGAAGATGGGAGAGGGAAAGTGCTCAGCCCTTTTAAAAGGGTATTCATCCAGCATGTTTAAATACAGTTAACTTGTATCTGTTTATCTAAATGCATGATACATAATTTTTAACTGCAACATCCTTTTAAAGCCCTGTTTTTTTACTGTTACAGTCAAAAAATACCCTGTTTGCACCTGTTCATCTATAATATCTTGAATGTTAGAATCAAAGCTAGAAAGATTAAAAGCCTTAGACAAATATACAAAGGCACTCTGCTTATAAAACATGCACCCACTACCTCACTACTCATGCTCCTACCACGTTAAGTGGCACTTCACCTTATATAGATACACATATACATTACATCAGGCACACATATGAGAGATCTGGTCTTAGATAGATTTATAGGGGTAGATTTATTAAGCAGCGGGTGCTGCTTTCTACGCCCATTGGAAGTTAAGAAGCAGCGGTCGCAATACCGCTGCTCATGGCTGACTGAAAGCATCCCGATACCCACTGATCAGATGATTGACACCCCCTGCTAGCGACCTATTGGCCACCGGTGAGCAGGGGGCGGCATTTGCAATGATAGATACCAACAGCATTTGTTAAATCTAACCCATAGTCTCTGATGAGGTTACAGAGGTGCCTTGTAAAGATGAGGTCATGTTAGAAATTAATTGAGCATTACTTCACAAATATTTCCACTGATTACTTCCTGCCATTAGTATCTATAGTTGTGTGTGCTACCAATACATGATATCCTATCCCTTTAAATGCAAACTGCTATTTGTAACTACAACTACACCCGCTAGGGAACACAATGGTTTATCTCATTTTTGTACTTATTTGTAAATAATTTGCACGTCTGTTTTGTTATGGTGAAGAAATCTCACTGGACAGAATAAAAAGTGTCTACATGGGCTGGATTTGCACGTTCCAGTGCTTTCTATATATAGGCACAGTCTTAATTTTTCATCTATAGTTAGAGACATCATGCAAAATTCATATAGACTCCCTGGTTTATATCATGTTTAATTAGCTAGAACACACTGACGGCTTACTTTTTATTCCTAGGGAGACTCAGGTGGACCACTAAGCTGCTGGAGGGAAGGAGCCTGGGAAGTGCACGTGTTGTGAGTTATGGTTTGGTGCCATATTGTAGCACCTCCCAGAAATCTACGGTTTTTGCTCGGGTGTCAGCCTACATTGACTGGATTTACAGTGTAAGTTCAGACTATATCGTTTTCTTTGCAATATTATCATTTTATTAAATATTTATTCTGTAAAATTCAGCGAAATGAGCTACATAGAATGAAAATTATTCTATATTATGTAAGGGACAGAGACATGATGCCAAGGCCTGAAAAATCCAAGGGTCTGAATAGCCAAAGCAAACTTTGTAAGCAAACTTTCCATTAGGTGCTAAGGGGGTCCCTTGGGTGGGAAACAATATCAGTGATGTTGGTGTCACATTAAAGTTATTGCAATTGAGTAATGTTAATACTTTAGTGGATCATGGGGAGACTCAGTTAGGGTTAATGCTTTGGATTTGTGCATAGGGTTAATTGCAATGTGGCTTCTGGGTTTTCAGAGGATCCCTCTAATATAGGAATACACTAGCACCTACACAATATAGGTAACAGTACTTATTGTGACAACGGTAATAAGCAAATCGGACAGCGATTATGATATGCTGCAAAAATGGAGCAACTATTAAAAATATGCTGTTGATATTATAATTTATTCAGAAAATTATATTTAAAGTGTCAATCAATCAATCTGATGGAAGAATCTGGTTGTGTAGGATGCCAGGACAACACTACCTACTGGAATGCCTAGTGCCTACTATAAAGTTTGGTGGAGGATAAATAATGGTCTGGGGCTTTTTTCAGGGTTCAGGCTAGGCCCCCTAGTTCCACTAAAGGGTCATCTTAATGCCACATGATTCAAATTTTAGACAATTGGGTGCTTTGTGGCAACAGTTTGGGGAAGGCCATTTCCTGTTCCTGCATAAATGTGCTCCTGAGTACAAAATGAGGTCCAGTGTAGAGGAACTCTAGTGACCTGCACAGAGCCTTGACCTCAACCCCACTCAATACCTTTGAAATTAATTGGAATGCTGACTGGGAGTCAAACATTTGCATCCGACCTTCAGTCCTGAGGGCCGGCTCAAACATAGGACAAAATGGATCCAAGGGACCCAGGCAACACTTGACACATTTTTTTCCTTTTGTGTTCTAATTTTGGTGACCCTGCATAAGCGAACACCCCCCACTCATGCCCAGGTATCCAGTTATCAGCCAGGAATACTGGGGGGACCTAATAACAGACTATTTGTGTTACTTTTTCCTTAATGTTTATTATTTACAAATCTTTCACCTAGGTATCTTCCTAAATCAATTTAATTTAGCTAAAGAAATATAGGAGTTGTGTGTGCACTCACAAACTCTCTTATTTGCACCTTAGGGTGCTAAATATTTTTTACATTGCACTTGACAAGGGCAGCACTTCAGTGATTGAGTTAGTCACTGTCAGACCAAGACCAATCCTATCCTCTGTCTTAGTGGGGGAAGTTGCAGGTACCCAGCAGCATACCCTCATCATGCGCAAAGACACAGAACCAGTCACGGACGACATTCATGTTGGGACAAGTG
The DNA here is from genome assembly GCF_027579735.1 of Bombina bombina. Classification (NCBI taxonomy): domain Eukaryota; kingdom Metazoa; phylum Chordata; class Amphibia; order Anura; family Bombinatoridae; genus Bombina; species Bombina bombina. The sequence continues at coordinate 170,330,448 of NC_069503.1, read as the reverse complement.
CATCTCTGCTCTAACTTCCTTCCTACTTATTGCACAATTGTGCATAACCATTGGTCGCATGCAGGTAGGCTTAGTAAGGTCAGTGGCCAGGCTAGTAGGTTGGTATGAGGGGGTGTCATTGTATTCTTTGACTTAAGCAGCACAATATATTGAGCCGGCCCTGTCAGTGTCTGACCTCAAAAACGCTCTTTTGTCGAAATGGGCAAAAATTCACACAAACACACATCAAAATCTTGTGTGCTTTGTAGATCTGTCTGAAACCCAGATAACTGGTTTTCATGGAATAAAAATGTAATATTGAAAACATACTCTCCTTAAATTTGCAGCAGTAAATTCATAAAATACAAGCCCATTTTTCTAAACTTAGAATTAATATGTTTTTTTTCCAGACTATGAAGATTCATCATGGATTCTGGGAACAATGCAGTGTGTCTTCTTCACAGCTGATGAACAATAAAGCATATTTTGAAAATGGAATCCTGTATTTTGTTTTCTAGTTGATCTTTTGTAAGTCAGATTTCATTTGCAGCAGTTTTATAATTATAGCCCTTCAATGCACACTCTAATGTTAAGATTACAAGTGGTGTGTTAATGATAACGCGGGATGCGATACACGTGACTTGATATTACATGTGTATATATTTAAGTGTATATATGTAATTATGTATACAGTATCCCACAAAAGTGAGTACACCCCTCACATTTTTGTAAATATTTATTATATCTTTTCATGTGACAACTTTGAAATTACACTTTGCTACAATGTAAGTAGTGAGTGTACAGCCTGTATAACAGTGTAAATTTGCTGTCCCCTCAAAATAATTCAACACACAGCCATTGGCAACAAACGTGAGTACACCCCTAAGTGGAAATGTCCAAATTGGGCCCAAAGTGTCAATATTATTTGGACATTTCCACTTAGGGGTGTACTCACGTTTGTTGCCAACGGTTTAGACATTAATGGCTGTGTGTTGAGTTATGTTAAGGGGACAGCAAATTTACACTGATATACATGTTGTACACTCACTACTTTACATTGTAGCAAAGTGTCATTTCTTTAATGTTGTCACATGGAAAGTTATAATAAAATATTTACAAAAATGTGAAGGGTATATATATATATATATATATATATATATATATATATACAAAATGAAAAAATAGAGTCCAGCACTATTAGGCTTATTTTACCTGGCTGTGTGCTCGTTACAATGGGCTATCAGCAAAAACCCAAACAAATACAGTCCATATGTAGAAAGTAACAGCACCACTGCATCAATATTCTTAAAGGTGAATTATTTCTTTATTGGTGATATCACAACCATTAAAACAGCGACGTTTCTGACCTACATGGCCCTTAATCATGCATAGTTAAAACACAGTAAAACACACATTTAAAAAGGGTGATCTAACCAATCAGATTTCAGCTCACATTATTAATTGAATTAACCCATACCTATCCAGGTATGGAGATATAAGTATTTACTTTTTCTATTAGTGGCCTCTAGTGGTGCCAAACTGAATGTCACCCTAATTCAATACCAGAATTCATAAAAACAAATACAAATCATAGTCCCTATTCAGACCATAAGGATGTAGTGTATTTAATTTCTTAATCCACCAGACCTCTTTTTGTTTTAATTTAAGTTCTCTGTCACCCCCTCTCCTATGTATGGGGATATGATCAATGACTTGGAAGCACAACTGACTAACTGTGTGTCCCATTTCAGTAAAATGTGCAGATACTGGTAAAGACATATCTTTAGATTTTATTGATGCCTTGTGCTGGCTAAACCTATCCCTGGCGGCCTGGGTGGTCTCTCCGATGTAACAGAGGCCACATGGACATTTAAGTAGATAGATTACATAATTGGTCTGACAAGTATATAGACCATTGATAGTGTACTGTTTGCGCTTATCATTCTGTCCCAAAAATGTACCTCTAATTACTGAATTACACTGAGCACAGTGGAGACATGGATAACATCCTTTATTAGGAGTGGTCAAATAGTTAATTTCAGGCGGTTTTATTGTCCCCACATCCGCTCTAACTAGATTTTCCCTTAAATTTCTTACCCGTCTATATGATGGCATAGGTGGTAATCTAAAGGACTCAACTTCTGGATTAAATTTAGATAGTAAATGCCAGTGTTTCCTCACTGCTTTAAAAATATGTTGACTTCTCTGGCTATATTCCATAGTAAGCACTAATCTGTTTGCATTATTTTTGTTTTTGGGTTTAACTTTACCTTTGTCAAGATCTGTAATGTTTTTATTAATGATCTCCTGAGGATAGCCTCTCTGGATAAACTTATTACCCATAGATTCTAGCCTATAGGGTAATCTATCTTGATCACTAACTATCTTCTTTACAGAAAGAGTGATTGATTTATGGAATAAACTTCCTCAAGAGGTAGTAGCAACAAACACTGTGGGGGACTTTAAAAATGCATGGGACAAGCATAGGGCTATCCTACGAACTAGATAAGTTTATACTGTTAGGTAAGGTCGGGCAGACTTGCTGGGCCTATGGCTCTTATCTGCCGTCAATATCTATGTTTCTATGTTTCTATCCTCTTGGTGCGTAATAACTGACTTCTTGGGATAGAATTGAACACTGTCTCAGGATGGAAACTTTCATACCTCAAAAGGGTATTTCTATCTGTAGATTTAGTAAAGAGATCAGTGTTCAATTTATCATCTTGTATGTATACAGTAGTGTCAAGAAAGTTGATCTCATGTGATGAATATGTTAATGTAAATTTGATGTTGGTCATTGAAGCATTGATATCCTCCACAAACTGTATCAAGGACTCCAATGAGCCCTCCCATATGCCAAAAATATCGTCTATATACCTTAGCCAAAGCTTACAGCAGTAATTAAATGACTTATTAGTATAGACAAATTTATTCTCAAAGCCACTCATAAACAAATTGGCATATGAGGGGGCTACATTGGAGCCCATGGCTGTACCTCTTTTCTGCATATAATATGTGTCTTGAAACAAAAAATAATTGCAGTATAGAACAAGTCTTAACAGATCATCAATGAAATCTATCTGTGTTGGATCATACAATTTGCTATTGGTCAAAAAACTTTTTGTAGTATCAAGGCCTGCCTCGTGAGGGATAGATGTATATAAATTAACCACATCTAGAGAAAAGATAAACCAATTTTCTTCCATTTTAACCTTTTCTAGTTTTGCCAGGAAATCATTAGTGTCTTTTAAAAAAGACCTCTGTTCTTTAACCATTGGAAAAAGAATTCTATCCAGAAATATTGACACATTTGAAAAAACAGACTCTGTACATGCCACAATGGGCCGCCCTGGTGGGGATGACATGTTCTTATGGACTTTGGGCAAAGTATAAAAAATTGGTGTTATGGGGTGTTTTTTATAGAGAAAATCAAATACCTGTTTAGTTATAGTATTACATTGAAGTGCCCTATCAAGAATTATTTTTAACTCTTTTTGTATTTCCATAAGAGGATTATGGTCTAATACTTCATAGACCCCTCCATCAGAGAGTTGATTGATGAATTTCCTGAATATAATACTTAGTGTCTAATATTACAACGGCTCCGCCCTTATCGGCGTTATTTATTGTAATATCCTTGTTATTTTTTAAAGATAACATAGCTTTATATTCTTCTCTTGTTAAGTTATAATTTTTCATTTCTGGATTTAAATTAAATTTTTTCATCAAATTGCTAATATCCTGTTGCACAAACTTGATAAAAGTTTCCACACCAGAATTACTGGTGGGAGGTATAAATGGAGACTTTTTATATAAATTAAGATTTTTCAGATCAAGGGGATTTGTTTGCATAACATCTTCATTTATTGTGCTTTCAACACCCACATTACTTGTATTGCTACCACCATACATAGCTTTTAGCCTGAGCATTCTAAAAAATCTGTATAAGTCCTTATCGACTTCAAATTCATCACAGTCCTTAGTGGGACAGAAGGAAAGTCCTTTCATTAACAAACTATGTTCCGTCTCGGTTAGCTTGTATTCCGAGATGTTGATAACCAGACTTTCCTTGTCCTGTATTAGGGAAATGTAATCAAAAAGCAAACAAATATATACAATACGGAAGAAATGTAAGAATGTACAATGTAAAGTAGTGAGTGTACAACCTGTATAACAGTGTAAGTTTGCTGCCCCCTCAAAATAACTCAACACACAGCCATTAATGTCTAAACCGTTGGCAACAAAAGTGAGTACACCCCTTTTCTCAAACAAGCCAAAGAACTGGAACATGAATTAATTTCTTAGATGGACAACTGTAAAAAACAGAAACAGAGGCGCCACATGTGTAGATCAATGGATACCACAAACACCAAACTGGACAAGATACAGGGTACTCACAAACATAAAGGCACTCTCGTGTGCCTATTAGAGGCAGGCTGGTATTCTAAACAGCAAACCAGCTGGCTGTGTGAACGAATCCCCGTCGTGGTGTCCTGAAGCAGTGGATATCCTGAAAGGCAGCCCTTGCCTAGATCGTTTCCTATAGGTTGGAACAGGGGAGAAAGGCTAAACAGCCTTTGGGTTACAAAGCTGGGAATACCACAGTTCAAAGAAAAGATTATCTACAGCTTCAGCTCAGCTGTCAGGAATGAAGAATCCGTTCCGTTGAGCTAAAGTTTACGTTTTTTTATGCAACCAGTGAAATCTGCAGGGAGGGGAGGGGACAGAAAGCTGAAGAAGAACGTAGGTTGGCTGAGACTTATGAAATAGGCGTAAATTAGTCTAGCTACTACTAGATCAGATGAATATCTTCTCTTCTGTCTCACTCAGTCTGCAGCGGCAAGAAAAGCCAGCAAGGATTCTGTGTGTGTCTATTCAAAAGAGATTTACTACCCAGGTCTAGACGACTAGAAGACAGAAGAGAAGATATTCATCTGATCTAGTAGTAGCTAGACTAATTTACGCCTATTTCATAAGTCTTAGCCAACCTACGTTCTTCTTCAGCTTTCTGTCCCCTCCCCTCCCTGCAGATTTCACTGGTTGCATAAAAAAACGTAAACTTTAGCTCAACGGAACGGATTCTTCATTCCTGACAGCTGAGCTGAAGCTGTAGATAATCTTTTCTTTGAACTGTGGTATTCCCAGCTTTGTTACCCAAAGGCTGTTTAGCCTTTCTCCCCTGTTCCAACCTATAGGAAACGATCTAGGCAAGGGCTGCCTTTCAGGATATCCACTGCTTCAGGACACCACGACGGGGATTCGTTCACACAGCCAGCTGGTTTGCTGTTTAGAATACCAGCCTGCCTCTAATAGGCACACGAGAGTGCCTTTATGTTTGTGAGTACCCTGTATCTTGTCCAGTTTGGTGTTTGTGGTATCCATTGATCTACACATGTGGCGCCTCGGTTTCTGTTTTTTACAGTTGTCCATCTAAGAAATTACATCACTTGTGAAGTGAAGACCGAGAGCTGCCTTCTTCATTTATTCCTTTCTCATACGGACTTATTTTGGGACTGTACATTTGCACCACCTATACTGGACACCATCCAGTGCAACGTGTGTATATATACATATATACAATTTTTTTATATTAATCATAATAACTCTTTTAATTAAGTTTGCATTTTATTTTAATAATTTATTTATTAATTCTGTATTTTAGTTTTGCTCTTACCATAACTTTTTATGGGTTTTTTATAAATATTTACACTAGGGTCACCCACACCATCTGTTAAATAAGCGCCTCCTATAGGTTATCTGTGACACACTGTCACAGAGTTTCCAGTTCTCAAAAGAACTGGAACATAGACTCCTGGACAGAGGCTACAGTAAAAGCAGCATTAAAAAGGCTAAAACCAGGGCTTTAGGCACCAAAAGTATGACGCTACTACAGAAGAAACAAAATAAATCTGATATGCCAGCGGAGAACCCAACGAGATTAATATTGAGCTATAATCCACAAATTCACCAAATATTGAACATCCTTAAAAAACACTGGAAAGTACTACAATCTGACGCTGATTTGAAAGCCCTATTAGGGGACTCTATATCAATGGGATACAGAAGATCTAATAACCTGAAAAATATCCTAACAAGCAGCCATTACACACTGAAAAAAAACTACAACAGCCTATAATCAAGGCTCCTAAACCTGTGGAACCTGTTCTACCTGCCCATATATGGACAAGACCAAGAAAATTAAGGACAGGTTTGGGCAGTGGCACAAAATTAACAAATACATAAGTTGCACCAAAGAAGGTGTAATTTATGCACTGAGATGTGGATGCAACATGATTTATGTTGGGATGACGAGCAGAAAACTCCGAATACACCTTCAGGAACATATAAGGAACATCAAGAACTCCCAAAAAGATAAAGACGAAGGAAAAACTTTAACCACAGTAGCTTCACATTTCTTACATTATCATCAATCCAATCCCTCAAGTTTGAAATGTATAGGATTGGAGAAAGTCTCCCTGGGAATTAGGGGGGGGGGGGCAATTTAGAACAGGCCATATTGAGGGCTGAATGTATGTGGATCTACCGATTAAATATTGTTCACCCACATGGAATGAATGAACAGAACAATTTCTACTGTTTTTTGGATTGAACAATCCATTTATTAATCATTATAATAATATTAGATAGAAAGCAACCCTCTGAAAGGTACATAGTTATATTCAATTTTAGATATTTGGATATCATTTAGACATCTAAAAATAATAATACATTTTCATAATTAACCCAAAAATATAAAAAATATTAAAATAACATTAATTCATAAAATTTGAGTATGAAGACAGTCTAGAATTTCAATTGAACTCACAATGAATTTAATTTCACTTTCTTTATTCACTTCTTTCACAGTTAATGTCTGTTTTTTCACTACACCTGTGGTTATGTTTTTTTGGGTTTTTTTTATCGTTGGTTCTCCAATATTTTTCATCCCTTTAATCCTTTGGTTTATTAAGATTTAACTCACTATCAATACTGAACTATATATGATTTTAGCATTAATATTTACATTATGCTATATACCAAAATCATGATCACATCAATATCACATTTTAGTTATGATCACAGCACCATATATATATATATATTTTTTTAACACTTTAACTTCACAAGGACAAATTTATTTAATTCATATTTTGTATCTATAAATAGACACACACTACACTTATTTAATAACAGTAATGCTTTTTATTTGTCAGCAGGAGACACATATATATTTATCTAGTTATAGAATTGCCCCTTATTCATCGTGTAATTCAGGATCTACTTTTTAGCCTTTCAATTCATTCCCTAATTTAATGTGGATAGAGACTCTCACGATAGAATTCACAATAGGGGTTCTTTTAGCAATTTATGACACTCATGTACCAATTAATAATGTTCCTACTTACATTCCCCCCACGTCTCAGTACTCTGCATCTGTAAACATTCTGAATCACTATGGCAACGAGTGACACGTTCGCTCTACCAATCAGTGATTTTAGATCTGCCCAATCAGGGAATTGCCAGATGGCAGCTCTGTCTTTGAAAAAGCTACGGACATTTTTAGCTCAAACTACGGACATTTGGTCTCTTAGCATTTACTATGGCATTTCTGTAGCATTATCGAACACACAAGCAATCTTGTCTCACCCTATTTAGCTAGTTGCTTAGATTACATACCGTTTGAGTGGTGAATAATAACAGTTGATAATAATGGTTGATATTATACTGTACTATACATGCAGTATTGCCTCTTTTAGCCAACTGCAGCATCATGTTTATCTAACTTTCTTATTATTTTCTTATTATTTAATTTGATGCCTGGTTAGAAAAACGGAGGGTTGGTTACAATTGTTAATATATCTCACCACCTGTTACTGTCAGATTTCTGACACACAGCCTACCACAAATAACTAATAACTGTTATATTTGAAGCGCAACAAGGTTTAATCTATGTTAATATATTCAGCAGGGTATAAGGGAAGGGACATATTTCTTAATCCTCTATCTTCTACCTGAATATTCAGGACCACTGTATGCCCCACTAAAGGACATTTGGTCTGTTAACAATAAGGGCAACCTAGTAGCAGTAACGAACACTAAAGTAACGAATACACAAATAACTCAGTTTTATCTATTTAATCATTGGATTTCACATGTCTCAGATTGCTGAACTTGAAATACTGTAAGGATATGGTAAGAATACCAAAATATATATATATATAGAGCGCCACTCAGTCTCACATCACACCTAGGGAGTTATGTTATATGTAACTCCCTAGTTATGATATAGGGAGATATGGGAAGTTCTCTTCTAATATGCAAACCAGGTGCAAACAAAAAAGTGCAAACAAGTAGATACTGTTGTGTCCGGGACTTACCCAGAGGAGCCTATCCGCCCCCGGAATCTGTATATGCCGTGCAGTGTCTCAGACAGGAGTTCTATGCAGCCGGGGGACCTCCGTGGTCAAACCGAAATCTGATCGGTGGGCTAACAGCTCCAAACCAGCCGGCAAAGAAGAAAATCTCCAGCAGCGCTTCAGGCTGTTCACAGGTACACTGGGGCGTCCGTTGTGACATAGCGGGATCTCCGGACGGGGGGGGGGGGGGCGGTGCTCTTTCTTCACCCGGGCTTCACAACAGGTAAGTCTAATATTCAAGGGCTTAGAGCAGATCCAAAACTGGTGCAAGTATAGGTAATCAAAAAAGAGAGGTAGGATCCAGCTTTATGCAAATAAAATCCATTTTTATTGGCAAAATTAAAACGCCAAAATTGGCTAAATGAACAGCATACAGTGTATAGCAAGCAGATCGGGTGTGTGAGCGTGACACCACGGCTTACATGTTTTGGCACTCAGCCGTAATCATAGCCATAGGTGTCATGCAGGTGAATGCAAGTTTAAAAAGACCGTGTTACAGTTGTGATTGGATAAAAACAATGAATACAAAACACGCCCACACACCAGGTAATGAAAAATCTTAACCCTTGGTATCCTAGACACGCTACAGCAGAAGTACACACAGTGATACGTGTATACAAGCAATAAATAAATGTCTATGGAAATGTATCCTTATAGATATTAAACACTATATTTCCAGAAGAAAAAGCACATGTAAGTGATGCAATAAGAAGAAAATACAAAAGTAAACTTAGCCAACAGCTGGAAGGGGAATATTAAGCTGTAGTAACCATAGTTCTAGCTATGATAAATATATTAGGTTTGGCAAAAATAGGAAAAATATACCTCATTTGTATAAAACAAAACGTTGCAATATACTCCTAATAGGTTAATAGGTTAATGTGGTCAAGGATGTGTTGCCAACATATGTACATTAGTTATGAAGTGGTAAATTATTACCTGTGAAAATATTACAATATAAAATATAATATATATATAAACATAAACTAACTTTATGTACATGTGACCAATATCCAGACCTAAGTATAGAAATCCACAGATCAGTGTAGAATATAATATATTATAAGAGTCACTTAAGGGCGGTACATATAGGAAGAGATCATCCCATAATTAAAAGATTCACTGATTAGCAAGCACTAAAGCAGGATGTATATAGACTATAGTATTTCAAAATTGGCAAAATTAGGTGAAATATCGGTAGTAATAGTTGGCTGGAGGTGTACTCCCAGTACAGAGTAATATCACAACTGTAACACGGTCTTTTTAAACTTGCATTCACCTGCATGACACCTATGGCTATGATTATGGCTGAGTGCCGAAACATGTAAGCCGTGGTGTCACGCTCACACACCCGATCTGCTTGCTATACACTGTATGCTGTTCATTTAGCCAATTTTGGCGTTTTAATTTTGCCAATAAAAATGGATTTTATTTGCATTAAGCTGGATCCTACCTCTCTTTTTTGATTACCTACTCCCTAGTTATGCTCATAGATCTGAGGGTGACCTTCTGAGTGTCAAGATGTAATATATATTATACGGAATAAGATTTAGTGACACTTCAATTACTATTGTATATACGTTGCTAGTCTGATAGCTGTTACTAACTGTGTAGGCAATACTCTATCCTCATTGGTATAGCAGAGGTTTTTCACAGGGTGTGAAGGTCAGAATGTGTCTCATGCAAGATGGTACGAGTCAATGTTGCAATATTTAGTACACTAAGTAATTATCAGAAACAAGAGTCCCTTTTCTTTGAGAAGCAGCGTTAAGGATGTGTAAAAGCATGTAAGAGGGTTGAGGCCTAGCAGGGAAAACAATGCACAGTAATCCAAACTGGAAGCGTGAACAGGTTTAACAGTCTATACAGCTATATCAACAGTCCTGGTAGGAACTTGGCCAGAGTAGAACAAGAGCAATCAATACAAGAATAGACAGTACCGTACACTTGTGGGGTCCGTGTTGCTGCAGAGGCCTGCAGCCTGTTTGTTCCAATCCGTCTGTCCGGATGACGTCACACGCAGCGGCGTGTAGTGTGAAAGAGACGACTGGTTACCTGTGCTTGCAGAGTGGTGTCCGGTTTTGCGGAATCCTGAAAGGTATCACCAGCAAGTAGAAGGTTGCGTAGTTTGCGGCAGTAGAGGAGCCGAACACGTAGCAGTAAAATAACTGACTAGATAGCATTAACAGCAGGGCTTGGAGATCAGAGGCTATGCTCTGTGTGATATCCAGAGGAATCAAATTACCTAGCAATGGTATGACGCTCAATGACACCTAAATAGGGATATGTGGTCACATGGCAAGAGTATTAGGGGAATTAGCAGCAGTATCAGTAGAAGTTAGCATGTTCCTGACAGTACACCCCTCTCAAGGAGCTACCCTGAAGTTTTTAAGGCTTCAGGCGATCAGGATGACGGCGATGGAACAAGGACACAAGTCAAGGAGCCGCCAAGATAGAGAATGGTTCCCAAGAATCCTCTTCTGGTCCATAGCCCTTCCATCGGACGAGATACTGTAGACTACGTTGACGATACCTTGAATCCAAGTTCTTGGCGACCTCATAACTAGTATCATCATGTAACGGAACTAGATTGGGATCCGAATGAGGGGATAGTCTGACTGGAGGATAAGGTTTGAGAAGGGATACATGGAAAGTAGGATGTATACGATATGAGTATGGTAATTCTAGAGTAACAGCATTGGAATTAATGACTTTCATGATCTTGAAAGGGCCTATAAGCAAACTACCCAGTTTTCTGCTTGGAATTTGTAGTCGGAGATGTTTGGAAGACAGCCATACCATATCACCAGGTTTATATGTCTCTGAATGTGCAAGGTTTTGCAAAGTTGGGTCCAGAATCTGGAGGTGAACTGGGAACCTCTATCAGTTGTGATGGAGTCAGGGTGTCCGTGCAAGTGAACTATATGTTTCAGGAATAAGCCAGCCATTTCGGAAGCAGTTGGAAGACCATGAAAAGGCACTAAATGTGTCATCTTTGAGAACTGATCAATGATGACACATATAGTGTTGTTATTCAAGGATGAGGGGAGTTCCACAATAAAATCCATTGTGATGTGTCGCCATGTTCTATCTTCGACTGGAAGAAAGAGAAGATATCCATAAGGGTGATTACGTGATGGTTTACATTTAGAACATACAGCACAAGTTTGTATGTAACGCTTGACACTATGTACTAAGCTAGGCCACCAGAAATCTCTATGTATAAGATGTAGGGTTTTATGGAATCCTGGATGACCTGATAGAGGTGAATCATGTGCAGCACGGAGTATCTCGTTTCTTAGCGTGGTAGGGATGTATAGTTTTTGACCATGGTACAACAGGCCATTGTTTTTTTTTCGCAATCTTGGGTCTTTGATCAATGGATCAGCCAAAAGTGGTTTTTAAGGAGACTTGTCTTATCAACTGTGAGACCAATAATCTTATCGGATGGTATAACAGTATCAGGTAATCGTGTGTATTCAGGTATGGGACCATACCTGGATAGGGCATCTGCCTTGGTGTTCTTGGTAGCGGGACGGTAAGTGATTATAAAATCAAATCTTGTAAAAAAAAGACTCCAACACACCTGACGTGCAGAAAGAGATTTGTTAGTTTTTAGATATTGCAAATTCCTATGATCGGTGTATATGATAATTGGGAACTTAGCTCCTTCTAGAGGTGTCTCCAGAATTCAAGAGCTGCTTTAATGGCTAGTAGTTCCTTTTTTGCCTATAGGGTAGTTTAATTCGGCTGCATTCATTGTCCTGGAGTAATAGGCAACAGCATGCAGTGGCTCTTCAGGTGACATCTTTTGTGACAATACTGCTCCTATGGCGAAGCTAGATGCGTCAACTTCCAGAAAGTATTGTTTGAATGGATCTGGAAACTGTAGAATTGGAGCAGTAATGAATTTAGCCTTGAGTAAATCAAACAAATGATTAGCTTCTGGGGACCAATAGAACTTAGATGCCTTCCGAGTAAGGGAGGTGAGAGGCTTAACAACAGCTGAAAAGTCTTGTATTAATTTCCTATAAAAATTTGAGAAGCCTAGGAATCTTTGAACATCTTTTTTAGAAGTAGGTATAGGCCAATTTGTAATAGCGTCTACCTTGTTATTCTCCATTTGAATGCCCGAAGGAGATATATGATACCCAAGAAAGGTAATCGATTCAGAGTGGAAAATGCATTTCTCAGCTTTGGCATATAAGTGGTTCTGTCTGAGTCTTAAGAGGACAGTTGTAACATGTGAGATATGGTTTTTGTAAGGTGTCAGAGTATATGAGAATATCGTCCAAGTAAATTACAATACAGGAATCAAGGAGGTCTCTAAACAGGTAATTTATAAAATACTGGAATGTGGCTGGGGCATTGCATAAGCCAAACAGCATTACGGTGTATTCATATAAACTGTAGCGGGTACGGAATTCTGTTAGCCATTCATGCTCTTTTCTAATTCTTATCAGGTTATAAGCACCTCTTAAATCAAGTTTAGTATATAGCTTTGTCCCCTGCAGGCATTCAATTAACTCCGGTATAAGCGGCAGGGGATATCTATTTTTGATGGTGAATTTGTTTAACTCTCTGTAATCAATAATCGGTCTAAGACTATTGTCCTTATTCCTCACAAAGAAGATACCTGCACCAGCAGGAGAGGAAGATGGGTGAATGAAACCTTTTCTAAGGTTCTCATCTAGGTATTCTTTGAGATGAGTAAGTTTAGGTTCGAACAAGGGGTAGATGTGTCCATAGGGTATTTTTGACCCCCGGAATTAAGTCAATAGGACAATCGAAACTTCTGTGTGGAGGTAAGGATTGTGCCTGTTTCTTATTGAAAACATCAGTGAAGTCTGAGTAAACATGTGGTAAATGCTGTATGTCTATTTGTAATACGGTCTGGACCGGTAAACAATTTGTGGTACAGTAATGTGAGTCAAGCGAGAAAGAACATTTATTCCAGAGTATAGTAGGCTGATGTTTTTTCAACCAGCTTAACCCCAATATAACCGGAAATAAAGGTGAATGAATAACCTTGAATGTACAGGTCTCAATATGACCTGCTGGAAATCTTACTTCTATAGGGGCTGTATGGTGTGCAATGGGTCCTGAATTTATTAATGAACCATTGACCACACAAATAGCAAGTGAATTGTGCTTTTTTATTAATGGTATCTTATAAGGGTGAACAAAAGTGATATCTATGAAATTGCTAGTAGCTCCTGAATCAATCACGACCTGGGTGGAAACTTGTTGGTGGTCCCACTGTAGGGAAACAGAAAGGGTAAAGTGAGAGGAGGTCTGGGAAGTAGTATTTTTGATATAGTAGGAGTTGTTTATCTTACCCTTTTTTGATTTGAGTAATAGGGGGCATTCTTTCACTTCATGATCCTTGGCGGCACAATAGAGACAAAGGTTGTTCAACCTGCACCGTACCTTTTCCTTTGGTTTCAAGGGGCCTCTTAGAAGGGCGATATCCATAGGCTCATCCTGAGATTTTATTGGGAGCAATGGAGCAGAAGGATAGGATTTCCTGTAGGAGTGATCAGTTACACCTTTCTCATACTGTATTTCCTCTCTCTGAGGCGACGATCGATGGAGATAGTTAAGGTCATTAGAGTCTCTACGTTTTCAGGAATCTCTGCACGAGTGAGCTCGTCTTTTAAGGAATCAGAGAGTCCAATTCGGAACTGGTTCCTCAGAGCTGGGGTGTTCCAGAGTGTGTCTGGGGCCTATCTCTTAAATTCTGTGAAGTATTCTTCGACAGGGCGCCTACCCTGTTTGAGACTTCTAATGGCGGTTTCGGCAGTATTTTGTTTGTCATGATCTTCGTATAACAAAGACATGGCATTAAAGAATGACTCAAGTGAGTTAAGTATGGGATCGTTATTTTCATAATAGGCATTAGCCCAGCTTTTAGCTTTGCGTCTCAAATAAGATATAACAGTTAACACTTCGGATAGCTTTGGGGTCTGAGAGAGAAGAAAAGATTGCAAGAATTCTTGAATTCTTGGAATAGAGTTCTATCTCCAGAGAATTTTTCTGGTGGACATATTTGGGGTTCAGGAGGTACAACTTCCAGTGCAGGAGTCTTAACAGCTGCTTGTTCACGGATGAATTGCCGTAGTTCCTGGTTCTCTGTTTGCATGTCTCTAAGTCCCTGTATCATTAGGTCCATGTTTTGAGCCAATGCCCCCACACGGTTTGTGAGTTCAGTTATGTCCATCTTTAATGAATATATATATAGGTATGTTTGGTGAGGCTAGGTAATATGTAAGGATATGGTAAGAATACACAAATATATATATATATATATATATATATATATATATATATATATATAGAGAGAGAGAGAGCACCACTCAGTCTCACACCACACCTTAGGAGTTATGTTATATGTAACTCCCTAGTTATGCTCATAGATCTGAGGGTGACCTTCTGAGGGTCAAGATGTAATATATATTATACGGAATAAGATTTAGTGACACTTCAATTACTATTGTATATACGTTGCTAGTCTGACAGCTGTTACTAACTGTGTAGGCAATACTCTATCCTCATTGGTATAGCAGAGGTTTTTCACAGGGTGTGAAGATCAGAATGTGTCTCATGCAAGAAGGTACGAGTCAATGTTGCAGTATTTAGTACACTTAGTAATAATCAGAAACAAGAGTCCCTTTTCTTTGAGAAGCAGCGTTAAGGATGTGTAAAAGCATGTTAGAGGGTTGAGGCCTAGCAGGGAAAACAATGCACAGTAATCCAAACTGGAAGCGTGAACAGGTTTAACAGTCTACACAGCTATAGCAACAGTCCTGGTAGGAACTTGGCTCAGAGCAGAACAAGAGCAATCAATACAAGAATAGACAGTACCGTACACTTGTGGGGTCCGTGTTGTTGCGGAGGCCTGCAGCCTCTTTGTTCCAATCCGTCCGTCCAGATGACGTTACACGCAGCGGCGTGTAGTGGGAGATAGACGACTGGTTACCTGTGCTTGCAGAGCGGTGTCCGGTTTTGCGGAATCCTGAAAGGTATCATCAGCAAGTAGAAGGTTGCGTAGTTTGTGGCAGTAGAGGAGCTGAACACGTAGCAGTAAAACAACTGACTAGATAGCATTAACAGCAGGGCTTGGAGATCAGAGGCTATGCTCTGTGTGATATCCAGAGGAATCAAATTACCTAGCAATGGTATGACGCTCAATGACACCTAAATAGGGATATGTGGTCACATGGCAAGAGTATTTAAAGGGGAATTAGCAGCAGTATCAGTAGAAGTTAGCATGTTCCTGACAAATACCCATGGTTGATAGTACATTAATAAAATACCACTCTATTACTTTAAGATTTAATCTGACAATGGTCAGGTATTTGGAAGGTGGATAGAAGTGCCATTATATCCCACAAATGTTAATATTTACTCTCCTCCAAATATTTAGTTTCATAATATACCCTGCTCACCTTATTGAAGCTGTACTATACGGTTAACCCCCATCTTTGAGACAAGTGGTCCATTACACAATACTGCTGGAGTTATTATACCCCAGCTAGTATCATTTTGTCTTTGAAACCCATCCAGGATATACCTAATATACAGTATTATCCCCCCCACGTTAGCCTACATATAATTAGTATTTTTTCACCTCAAACTCATTTTGTTTTCCACTTTGTTTTGACATTTGTTCTTTCCCATTTTAATAAAACAAATAAAGTTTTGATTTTTATCCGTTAGTGTTCCCTTTTAATGGGAATTATTACTGTCACATATGTAAATTTGGTAGTACTGACTCCAACACTTTTTGACTTTTTGGTTATTTGGCTAATTGCTATTATGTACACCCTTTTCTAGTGGGCTCACACCTCTACCCCCTCACAACAATTTTAAATGTGTCTTTACCAATTCTGATTTATTCATGATGTAATGTAATGCTGAAAAAGATAAATTCCAATTGGGAATCATCATTATATTTGGTAGCCACAGGGAACTCACATTTATATGACGTTCTGGGTGTAATATATAGGTCCAATTTTCCCATTTAAAAATAGTAAGATTAGATATACATCCAGCAAAAGGTAATTGCATATGAGGTATCACCTACTCATTAGTAACTATACATAGTGTTTGTGAAGCTATTTCAATCGACATTTTCCATTGTATGGGTAGGATTGTCCAATCACAGATGTTAATAGTATTTTGCAATAAACATGGTTCATATAGTCGGAAATGAACAGTACATACCACTCCTTCTATCATCTCTTCACATAAATTTAAATCATGTGTTAAATTATTAGTATCAATATGGGTACCTTTAAACTGGGGCATCCAATATGCACCTCCTAAAATCATAGGTAAAGCTATACATTTGCATATAATATCTATGTCAGTAATATTATATAATTGTACATTTCCTTTACATACTGTATCATTACAATTGATTAAAGCACTTTCCAACTTTATCCACATGTTGGAATTTTTTATGTTCAATAATTGTTTCCATAATCCTAAATTACCAGTCATCAATCTAGTTTGAGCAGCATTTTTTTTGTTGGATTTGATTTAATGTTTTAATACTACACACTGTCCAATGAATAAAGGAAGATAAATTATGAGTTAAATCCTCCCCCCAATAAGTCGTGGTATTAACCAAATCCAATACATCAAAACTAATATCTAATTGTTTGTGTTTTGTCTTAAAAGTATTGGGCATCCATCTAGCTTGATATCTTAAAGCCTTGTTTATGCCTTGTCCCACATTATGTAATCTATTTGCTAAAGTTTCTATAGCAAATCCATTCAGAGTTCCTGCAATTGTACCATATGATCCTAAGAAAGTATCATACCATGCCTTTCGGGTTCATATTTTACACTCTGTTGTTGGTGGAAATTGAACTTCTACATCAACGAAGATCTTTTGTACATTTAATCCAACCTTTTTACAAGTTGAAGGTATCCTTTTAATTTTTCCTGGATCAATAACTGTTCTATTCTTATTAATTAAAATAATATAGTGAGCCCATAAATTTCGATAACTAATTTTGGAAACATTATAACACACAAATACATTCAAGTTTTACATATTATACACAAGTATTCCCTTGGTATATGTATAAGGTAGATCTGTGGAACTATTTTGTGCTAATGTTTGTATAGTTTGTATTCTTTCTTGAACCGTTGTCCAAATTTACCCCAAATCAACTCCAGCACAGTGTATTGAAGTCAGATTTTGGATATGTATAGTTCCGGTATCATCATATAAACAGTAATTTGGTCGATACTTTTGTCCTGATGGGGGTGTCTAAAGATATCCTGGATTAACGGTCACATTAGCTATATAACAAAAGGTGTTGCCATCACATGTGTAATTATCCTGTTTTCGAATTCGTGTTCTATTCACCAATCCCCACCTAACAGTTTGACTTTCTTTCTGTACAATCTATTCTCCTGGTGTTATGGCTTGT
Organism: Bombina bombina; assembly: GCF_027579735.1. Lineage (NCBI taxonomy): Eukaryota > Metazoa > Chordata > Amphibia > Anura > Bombinatoridae > Bombina > Bombina bombina. The sequence continues at coordinate 170,312,606 of NC_069503.1, read as the reverse complement.
GCCCCAAAAAGCTTTCCATGGAGGCCAAAAATAAGAATCCATATACTGAATTTCAGCCATATCTGTAAAAGGTAAAACACAATTTATTTATTTATATTATTAAGTTAACATTTTACCTCAGGTGTATATTCCCATTGTTCATTACCTGGTCTCATTACTAATAAAGTTTTTTAAAAAAAATATTTTTTTATTATGAAGCGAGAAAAGCATTACATGCACAAAAGTATACAAGCAAAACATCAATGGATGCCAGTGATGATACACAACCACAGTTGCCTGATTTAACTGCTCAGAATACAGTAGTGTAAAATCCATTGATTTGGGATAGTAAAATGATTGTTGTGTTAGGGTGTGTGTGAGATAATAAAAATGAAAGGTAAACCTTGGCTAATATTGGGTGATGAGCAGTCTTGTCGGGAGAAGAAGAGCAGGAATTAAAAAGAGAAAGAGGGAGAGAAAAAACAAAACAAAACCCCAGAAATGGTGGTAGGGGGGGGTTTGGAGGAGGGGAAATCCAACCAGAAGCTAGGCTTACAGACCCTCAGCACCGCAGTCTCCATTTATCCCAGATTTAGGTATGCAGGTGCAGTTTATTGTTTTGTGCAAAAATTGGGTTCTCCATAGATTCTAGGTAATTCATTATTTTGGTGACTCCACCCCACGTGGGGGAAGTCTTTTGCTTCCACAGTCTGGCAATTGACACCTTTACTGCCATGAATAAATAAACACTAAGCAAGTCTGTGTGAGTTGAGGACAATTTGATATCTAAATGGAATAAGATAGTTTGCTTCTTGTTCCCTAGCTGGGGGTCCAGTAGACAGTCTAGATCACCTGATCATGAGCAAATTCTTGAAAGATTTCCACACTGGACATTCCCACCATATATAAGCTGGTGCTCCCACCATTCCCCACCCCTTCCAGCACATAGGAGAGTTTATGGGCGATATTTTGAAAAGTCTTAGGGGTGTGAGATGCCACTGGGTACATATTTTGATATATAGCTCTATCAGAGTGATGCAGTGAAGAGCCTGCCTGGTAAGCGCTGTGGCCCTAGACTACTCGTCCTGACCGGCATGAAACTTGAATGCCCTCTCCCAGGATATGATATAAGCAGACTTATAAAACACAGGGGGGGCTGAGCCAAAAGTCTAACCAGCCGGGCGCATATTGCAAGAGCTCCGGCTCTACGGCCTGATTTTGGGAGTAAAACTATGACTTAATCTGTGAGTTTATAATATTTTTGGAGAACCCATCCTTTAGCCTATTACCATCCCAAATTAGGCATCTGCACGCCTTATTCAAGCCCGATATAGGCTATCTAATGCAACTATAAGGACGTAGCGGTTGGAGGATAGGAGCCGGCAGTGGTAAGAATCAAGGTTCACAATATTCGCACAGCGATTCACTATATTCTCCCAACCCACTGTACTAAAGTACCAGAGCAGCCTCAACAGCTATACTAGCTACACTTTTGATCTCCAGGAACAACAAGATGGCGGCCGCTACAGACTGGGAGCTGATAGCACGTGGCCTTATTGAGTCCGCCTTCTGACTTCTGCAGACACAACTGCCTAAGCTCTTGCCCGCTAACGGCTGCAGCTTATCTACTCAGACGGTACAGGATCGGGCATTGTGCAAGGTGGGAGACGAAGTGGTGTTTTCCTTTACCAACGCAGATAGTGCTAGAGCGGGGGCCCCACTCCATCTTGAAATGCCATGCCCACAACCTCGCATCCATGTCTGGGAGAGAACGGGCCAGCACAATCCCTACCTCTCAATTGTTTCTGAAAAACCCTACTTACCTTTCCCCACTGTGTATGTGGCCGCCTGCTCTCCGGCTGAACAGCTGGGACTGGCGTCACTTGGGGCCCTAATCTATAAAGACACAGCGGCGGATCAATACCTGTCAGTATTTCCTGCTGACGATGGAGGATTCATTTCACGGAGATGTTGTGGAGATGGACACTGGCTATTTCATCACCTGACGCATTACTATTTTCCATCGTCACCTGGACAGAACGCGAGACTAGGAGTGGGCTAAAAGTCTCCTTCTACTACCCTATTACACCACGCCAGGGAGACGAGACTCTTCTTAACAACTTGCAGTGATCCAAAATATGACATTTATAGTCTGTTTGCTATACTTAGTGATTTGTGTATATACTTGTAATTATGTACAAGTTGATACTCAGGTTGGCGATGTTTACCGAATTATATTTGGGTTCTGTCTCTAAGCCATTTATTTATTGATATGCAGAGGTCCATATGTCTCACTTGGTCTTATATGATTAGAATATGACATTGCCTAAATGCTGCACAGGATATTTGGCCAATCACTTTATACGACAATCTGCAGATAAATCGTAATAATATATTCAGAGATCCGATGTAGATACCATTTGTCTCCACTAGAGGGGAGTCAAGGATTGGTTTCAGATTTATATATGCAGCTGTTATACACGATCCTGTAGCTTACTCTGTTTTACCTGTTCAGGTCTACTTCAAGCTGACCTCAGATCTGTTTAAACTTGGTTAGATTTGTATATACAGCTCCAAGTCTAAAGTGGCAAACCAGAAGATGGGAATAAGATGAATCAACTTTATTGTGTGGTAGCTATATCTCTATGAACAATACAATAGTTGCTTCCTGATTAAAATGTTTTAAGTCCTATGGGACATGTGTATTTTTTGTTTAGAATGTCCTGGTCTATTTCTGCTGTATATACTTTATATGTGATGACCAGGATGTCTGATGCTACGACTTGTTCTTTCCAATCTGTTGATATGAATGCAATACAGTTTTATACCAGAGCCCCTCTTTGTTCCTATACTGCCCTTATAATCTACTATCAGTTATGGTAATTCAGGTCCTTATATGTGTTATGTTTGAGAAACTGTCCTTATTACTATATGACTTAACTTGCAACTACTAGAGACTTTCACTGACACCGCTGCTCCACCACAAATACTTCAGGGGGTTTATCAACCTATTTACTATAATTACCTTATTGCTGAAGTTTAAACCTTAGGTATCCCATAGCTTAACTTTAACCATGCTTATTAATATCTATGTTCGTCATATATGTGTAATTTGCCGAGCTACCCTCCTTAAGGGTTATAAACCCACATATTGGGGTTTAATCCCAGGAAACTATCTCATTTAGCTCCCATAGCATAAAATGTAGGTTATTTCTTAAGACCGCATCGACTTTTACATTCTTGTGACTAATCTATAGCGCATTTGCTTACATATCAACGATGATGGTATTCCTCCATGTGTATACTGATAGGGCTCCCACATGTTTGTTATGATTTCTACTACTAAAATTTAGTCTTGCTGTGCCGTCAGCGGCCGAGACGGTGCAGTATGGATTTTTGCGAGGATCCCCTATATCGAAGTAACTATTACTGTCATTGGATTACAGTCAGATTAACACCCCGACCACCCTATGACAGGGAGATATTATATGTGAGTTAAGGTATTGTAGACGCAACTAAGGTAGACATGTTGGGATACTAGGTTACAAGCAGCTACAGTTGAAGCTGAGTTTCAGTTCATCTATAATCACCCTGATTACATTTTTTTGCTTGTTTTTGAAGCCAATTTGTATGGTTATTTTTCATTTTCACTGCGAGATATAATGTGCATACCCATTAACCTGTTGATGTGGTTACTATTGATGTAGAGTGGCGTGTAGTATTGCAGCGTAATCTTTGTTATGTCACTAAAGTGGGCTGGACCCATACTGATCTCATCTGTGGTTTCCCTACCTTTTACATTTGATGTTTATCTTGTTATTATATCTCCCTGAGCAACTCTCAAACAAATAAATAAGCCCAAAAGGTACTAAATGTTCACTAAGGGAATAGTTGACCTGATGTATATATTATACCAATTGTGTTGTTGGCACCTCCCTACTAGACTTTATTCCATCAGGCCTGATATCTATCTAAATTGTTTGATGAGCCTCTATATCTATGCAAATCTCGATGGGTTCAAAATATGTTGTTAATATGCCATGTTTATTTTATTTTTTTACAATGTACAGCTCCACTAGGTCAGTGGCTACAGGTATTAAGCCTTTATACTATTTATCTTATTAAGAGCTCTGAGAGAGTTTACTGCACATGTATAACCCCAGCTTTCAACTGGTGTTCTCATAGTAACCATTAAATTCTTAGATGCTAACATATGGAATATACTTGATATATTTTACTCCACATATATTAGCCCTACACATATAGCTCACTGGATATCATACTATATGCCTATAGTTTATACTCTACACTTTAAAAGCCTCCTAAGCTAAATATTTATTTTTCTCATGGTATTTACCCTAACACCTCCCCCCCCATAATAAACCTCCTATTTTAGGAGGGCTAACTACGCGGCTTATCTTGCCTATGCCGCAACCAAACTATGCAATATACCTACATATCTTACCATATTATTTACACAGCAGAATGATATTTTCACTTTTGTTATCATTTAAAATACCAATTGCTAAACTTCTTTAAGCTTACAGGTCCAAGAGTGACCACTTAAACTACTAATCTTAGTTTATGTAAAAAAGAGAAAAAGAGGTTCCAGTTTCTTCTATAAGATTATTCATATTGAGAATTTTGTTTTTCTATCTATATGGAAGTTGTTAAACTGACATGTACCATTTATGTTTGTTTCGATGATATGATGTTTCACATAAGTTGTATTGCTCTCGCACAACCGAGAGTGCTCTTGGAACTCTCTTCATGATTGCCCACCTTTTTTCCCAGTTGGTAGGTTTGTGTAGGGGTTGGTCAAGGAATCCCCATGACCTCAGCAGACTACAAAGTCTCCATAATTCAAATCGTAAAAGCTGTGGCGGATCAACAATTCAATTGATCCCATAATTACGTCAATGGTCACTATTATTGCTTCCAAAAATTCAGAGGGAAGTGTTCTAGTGTGTCTGGGTAATGAGAATACTCGGGTGAGTAAGGGGGAGAGATAGGGGCTATATTTTTTTTTAGAAGAGAGTAGTGTAGCCCTGGTGCCTTATGCGGTTTAATGGCTGAGTTCACTTCGTCTATACTAAAAGGAGAGTCTCTACCATATCACCTGGAAAAGAAAATCTCGGGGGATCCTTTGGAATAGTACTTTCGATCATCGGTGCCTGAGAGTGTAGTTTGGCATCTTTTTCGTTGACAGCTTAAAATGGGCAAGAATTCTCCTTTTTTGTTTTGTCTCCTTTTTTTCTGCATGGTAGATCCTCAACTATTGCACGGATTCGTATCTGTCGGCTCTTTCAACAGATTATACTGTCTGAGAAATATAACTGCAGTCCCTTGGTTTAATATTATGTTGCATAGAAAACTTTGGTCAACATTGTTTTGAGGGTCACTCACCACACAATAACTAATAATAATTAAACCTAATGGAACCACCCAACAGAACCACCTATTCAGCCGGTCACCTAACGTAAACACCTATTCAATTGTGGTACAAAAACAGGTAGAACACACGCTAAAGCAGTGTATATGAGCAAAACACTTGTTATATTTTGTGTTTGGTGTACATTTTTTAAAAAAAGTCTTATTCTTTACGCAAGATCTCCACTCATGCTGACCCCACAAGCACAAATTTAATTTGTGCTCGATGGAATGCGTTTACTTTCAACTTGTACTATGCACACAAGTTAGCTCAGGTCGAAATATGGTTATCGCGAACGGGCTAACAATAGCGCCCTGTGCTAACAATATCGCCCCACTTTTAATCCAGTCCATAATAGTTTTGATTTGACTTTTTATCTTTAACAACTGGTTGATTAAAATTTACAGACACAACCACCGAGACTAATTATAAATAATGGCTGTCAAAGGTTTGAATCACCAGCAATAATAGTTACATTCCTTTGCCATGAAGATATTTCTTTAATAAATTTGTTTTTAATCGTGCTCTTTTATTCACATAGAAATAAAAAAATGTATGCTCCTTTAATCCATAACATATTTTATTGATGACATAGTTTCTTGCAATACAAAACAGCTGGTCTAGGTAATCATGTTTGAATCTGTCACTCAACAGCCTTAGTATGCCAGAAATATTTCTGTGTAAGATGAACATACAGAAACATACTGCTGCCATAATGCTGTATGTTTTATACACTGTAAGTTTTATTGACTTGTACTAAGAATCTGATGTATTGAAGGGATCCCATGCTCAATTTAACCTGCAGTTATTAAAGGGACACTGAACCCAAATTTTTTCTTTTGTGATTCAAATAGAGCATGCAATTTTAAGCAACTTTCTGATTAACTCCTAGTATCATTTTTTTCTTCGTTCTCTAGCTATCTTTATTTGAAAAAGAATGCATCTAAACTAAGTTTTTCAGAACTCTGGACAGCACTTTTTAATTGGTGGATGAATGTATCCACCAATCAGAAAGAACAACCCAGGTTGTTCACCAAAAATGGGCCGGCATCTAAACTTACATTCTTGCATTTCAAATAAAGATACCAAGAGAATGAAGAAAATTTGATAATAGGAGTAAATTAGAAAGTTGCTTAAAATGTCATGCTCTATCTGAATCACGAAAGACAAAATGTGGGTTCAGTGTCCCTTTAAACAAAACTGCATGAAAAATATTAAAAGATCCAGTTTCAAATTGTAGATCAAAGGTTTCATAATGCTTAGAATTCCATAAATTGCTTATGTGCTCTAGGACAGGGGTCAGCAACCTTGGCTCTCCAAATGTTTTGGAACTACATTTCCCATGATGCTAAGACATTCTTTAGGCTGTCTGAGCATCATGGGAAATGTAGTTCCAAAACATCAGGAGAGCCAAGGTTGCTGTCCCCTGCTCTAGGAGACTGGAATGAGACCCCGGACATTCCCTGTTCAGCATTTCATATCACTGAAAAGTGACAGCTTTAGTTTGCTTATATTATAAACAAAATAATATGATTTCTCAAAAAACATGTTAATTAAAGGCATATGAGACCTAAAGATTTTCTTTTGTGATTCAGACAGAGCAGACCATTTTTAAAAAGTTTCCAAATTCTTTCTATGATCAAATTTGCTTTGTTCCCACGATATTCTTTATTGAAGAGATACCTGGGTAGGCATCTGGGGCACTAAATGGCAGGAAATAGTGCTGCCATATAGTGCTCTTGCAAATGGATAACATTCATGCAAAACTGCTGCCATAGAGTGCCCCAGAAATGGGCCGGCTCCTAAGCATACGTCCCTGCTTTTCAGCAAAAGATACCAAGAGAATGAAGAAAAATTGATAATAGAAATCAATTCGAAAGGGACAGTAAACTAAAAAAAAAAATATTGTTTATAAAGATAGATAATCCCTTTATTACCCAATCCTCAGTTTTGCACAGAAAACATGGTTATATTAATACACTTTTAACCTCTGTGATTACCTTGTATCTAATCCTCTTCTGACAGCCCCCTGGTCACACAACTTTTTATTTATTATCTATTGACTTGCATTTAAGCCAATTAGTGCAGTGTCATCCACAACCCACGGGCGTGATCACAATGTTATCTATATGGCTCGCATGAACTAGCACTTCCCTGCTGTGAAAAGCTAATAAAAAAGCATGTGATAAGAGGCTGTCTGTAGTGGCTTAGAAACAGGCAGCAATTTAAAGGTTTAAATGTTATAAAGTATATTAATATAACAATGTTGCTTGTGCAAAGCTGGGGAATGGGTAGTAAAAGCATTATCTATCTTTTTAAACAACAACAATTTTTGTGTTGACCGTCCCTTTAAATTTGCATGCTCTATGGGAATCATGACAGAAAATTTTGTTTCATATCCCTTTAAAGGGACAGTAAACACCTTGTAATTAAAGGGCAAGTCAACCCAAAAATTATTATAACTTCTTTAGATTATGTAAGTAACGAGTTTTACAGCAAGCTGTAGCCCAATTTGTTTCAAAAATACTTTGCAAGTAAAAACACTTCTCCTACTCCGGCCATTTTGTAATGGCCGCCTGACCCCTCCTTTCCTTGACGTCACCAAAACAGAAATTCCAGCTTCAACTAAGGGATCCGTGTCGATCCCGCGCGTGCATGTGTTTCGCACATGCGCAATGGGTCGTTTTCATCAAGGGGGAATTTTAAAATTCCCCCCTTGACGAAAATGGCCTATTGTGCAAGAGCGCAATGGGCCATTTTTAAAACAATTTTTAAAACATGATTAAAACAAATTAACATTTTGTTTGCTGTGATTGGTTTTCAATAGCCAAACTCCACCCACCATTTGCCTTATTTGGAGGAGCCAATATGGACTTGAGCCTGCAGCTGACAAGGCTAAAAAATGCCCTGGTCATATCTGTTAAAGTCAATTAGGGACATATATGTAGCAGAGTTAGCCTTGAGGTGTCTGCAGTGTTCTTTTTCAGTTTTCAATCCCCCCCCAGAGCTTAATTACATGAAAAGGGGGCAAAATAAATAATGGAAAGATATTGCAACGTTGTTTTACTATGCATAACTAAACATTTTATGTTAACATTTCCAGGTGTCTCTTTAGCAGGTTGTGGCTCCACCTTATAATGTATATACTGTGTCAAACAATTAAACATACATATTATGTTGGGCAGTATGTAAACATTGAAAGAGGGTTTTGGAGCACTCACCTTTTCTGTAGCTATTTTTCATACCGTTTTTGTCACCCAAAACCACCACCTTTCCTCTGTGATTAGCTTGAAAGCTGCAGCAATTTGTTTTTAAACAGAATTGTTTGTCAATAACAGACACATCATTAGCATCATTCCCTTTAAAGCAGGGTGTCCCTTTAATGGACAAAACCATTGGCTGCATAGAAGGGTCATACTATACATACATTGTGCTTCTCTTCTATTCAGCATGGGAGCGCACTAATTTAAACTGAAGGGATCTAGCGATGTGGTTGTGATTGAACAAACAACCCTTTGATATGGTTTAAAACAAAAACTTCTGCAGATGACAGATGGGCTGTCAGGGGGAATTTTGGGGGCCAACATCTGGATAAAAACAGCTGTAGAAAAGATGAGAGGCTAAATCTAATTATATTCAGTTCTTTGCGACACTTCCACTGCGATACTAACTCAGAGAAGTGGACTGCCAGAGTGGCTAAAATATTATAAACAAAATTATATCCATTGGTTGTTTTACTGTCAGTGGGATACTGACTCTGAGCTGGTGGCAGACAAGCAAGTGGACTGCCAAAGTGGCCAAAATATTATTTGAAGACTATATTCAGTTAGTGGCACTGCTAGTGCGATACTGTCTCTAAACAAGTGGACAATCAGAGTAGAGAGAGAGAGAGAGAGGCCACTGGTTTCCTTAGAATGTATTTTCTTAGGCCGTGGGGGGTAAAATATTAATTAAAAAAAATAATATATTCCATTCTGTGTGACACTTTCAGTGTCATACTGACACTGTATGTGGTAGTCCCAGACTCACAGAAGGGTTGGTCAGTCACAGTCAGACCTCCCAATTGTTCCTATATGAGAGGGACATGAGCTCTGTCCCTCTGAGACAGTCATATGTCCCTATTTGTAGAATTTCCCTTAGCCCTCCCACAGAGCATGCAGACACGCCCACAAACTACAAAGACACACCCACTGGCTAACCACACACAACCCCACCCACTTAACACTCATGATCCCACCCATCCCAACACAGCTCCCACAAATTTTGGGAGGTATGGGAGAATGGAGTCGGTTTTCCTGGACCAGAACCACTGTTAAAGGGAAGTGCTGCAGTTGAACAGCACCAAACCAGACAGCCTGATACTATCCACACGTTTATAGAGGGAATGAAAGTAACAAACTAATTAGGCACAACTTAACCATCACCATTATACTGAGGAAAGGCTCCAGATATCAAAGGTCCTTGTGTTTGCTTCTGGCCTGGGCAGCTGCCAGCTGTTCTCCACAAAAATACTGGACAATCAATGGGTGACTGGGCACAATGATAGGTGTGGATCACACAATGCCACCCTGAAAAGCTCTACCTTAGCCCCACTCTTGATCCCATAATGTATAAACTGAATAGTAATTTTATCCCTTGGCTTCAATTAACATACAACTTGATCATTTTACCTCTTGGACAGTAACTTTGTAAACAGAAGTGATTTGACCTCCTTGACTGCCCTCACCGCTTTTTGCTACATATCTGTAAAGCATTTAGGCATGGGAAACCTTTTATTTTTAGGTAATACTCAGGGAAATTTATTTCTAGTATTTTTATGAAGATTTGACTGGCCAGTCTGCTAAAATACTGGACTGACTGGTTTAATACTGGACACCTGGCAACCTTAACCTGGGCCAGAAATACTAATAATTATTGTTACCATAAATACAGTATATTATAGCTAGTAGTGCATCAGCACTAAATGTTTGTGCCTGCAAATAAATAGATCCATTTGGCAAAAAACTGTCTACTACTTTTATTTGGATATTAGTAATACTATTCTTTCTGCTTTAATCAATTTACTACTACTTGTTGCTCCCTGTCTTTTATCAGATTATTTATAACATTTCAGCTATTACCAGTTCCTTAATTTTGTACAATAATCTCTCATGTGGAACTGTATCAAAAGCCTTAGCAAAATCCAAGTATATCACATTGACTGATTCCCTTTGATATATATTCATATTTACTTCCTTGTAGCATCTACTTAGATTAGTTTGACATAATCTATTACTCATAAAACCAAGCCGATTTGACATCATAGTCTTGTTTTTCCCAAATAATAATAAGAAAAAGTAAATACCTATGGATGACATGCGATGTGAACGCATTATATTCCAATATATCACACGAAATAGGGTTAAAATATGTTTCTGAATATCTACATGAAGATTTTTATATGCCAGATATTCAGAAAGAATATATATTGGAGCTAATTGAATTTATATTAAAACATAACTATTTTAAATATCAAGATAATTATTATATACAGACCAAGGGTACTGCCATGGGGACCAGGTTCGCTCCCAGCTTCGCGAATTTGGTAATGGGACGTTTTGAAGATATTTATATCAACGGTGGAAGCTGGGATGAGAACCTGGTCTTCTATGGCAGATACATAGATGATCTAATCATAATTTGGAATGGGTCATTGGATTTAGCTAGAGAATTTGCTTTTAAACTTGATACTAATGATTTTGGTCTAACCTTCACTCACAAAATACATTTGGAAGAAATTGAATATCTTGATATAGTCCTCACTTGGGATATAAATAATAGGGTTCAAACCAAAACCTTCTTTAAATTAGTAGATAGCAATAACTTTTTAGACTATCAAAGTAACCATCTAAATAGTTGGAAGGAAAACATTCCATTTAGTCAGTTTAGACGGATTAGGCGTAATTGCACATTATTAGAGAGATATGATGAACAATCCCTTATCTTAAAAAATAGATTTCTTGAAAAAGGGTACCCTCCAATGCTCTTAGAAGAAGGCTACCGAAGGGCAAGAGAACTAAATAGAAATTAAATTCTTAATCCGCTACCTAATAATGGGTTAAATAGATGTAATAGTAACAAAAAGCAGACTACATCATTTATTACTAACTATAACTCCAACTATAAAGCCATTACGAAAATAATTAAGAAACATTGGTACCTTCTTAAAAAAGATCCGATTTTAAAAGAGATTTTGGACGATTCCCCTAACATTACATTTCGGAGAGCCCCAACCATTAAACAGAAAATAGCCCCCAGCAAAATCATAATGTCCAAAAGAACATCAGGAATAGGAGGTCTGTCCAACAATAGACACCAACAAAAAGGAGCTTTTAAATGTAGAATTAAAAGATGTAACGTGTAAATATGTCACGCATGGGGCAACTAGTGTCACTTCTTCTATCACAGGATGTACATATGAACTTAAGGATAGATTAAATTATGTCATATACCTATTAACCTGTAAATGTGGGATGCAATACCTAGGTAGAACTATAAGGAAAGTCAGAAGCAGATGGGGAGAACACCTTAGAAACATAGAGAAAGGTATACTCAAACATAGTGTATCAAGACATCATGTTCAACATCATTGTGGTACTAAATGTCAATTTTGTATAACCCCTCTAGAGAGGATACAATACAAGCAAGGAACTAATAGGTTCAAAAAGTTATGTCAAAGGGAAACCTACTGGATCTATAAATTTGGTACTCTCTTTCCCACAGGATTGAATGAGAACATAGATATGTCTGCTTTCTGAATATAATATTTTTGTACATCTTACTGTGGATTATCAGGTCATCATCTTTTTTCCATGCAACACTATAGCTATTTAATATTATAAAGGCATTATCAGAGGTGTATATATTGACTTTATAGTTATTTATTTATTTTTCTCCACTTTGTATATCATATTATATTATATTATACACTACACATATTGACTTTATAGTCATACATTTATTCTTCTTCACTTTATATATCACAGTACATATATATATATAATACATCACATAAGGATGATCACATTATAGTCATGATTGGTATATTACACAATCATTTAGGGCACATGTGATGTGTATATATGTATATATATATATATATATATATATATATATATATATATATATATATATATATATATATATATATATATGTATTCATGTATGTGTATGTATATCTATATACACCACTTCAAGATATGGGTTTGTTATACCAACATAGGATATACCGGTTTAATATATGTAATACACCCATATTATTATGGATTTCTGAATATATATGCTGCACATTAGAAAACATATACACTGTTCACTATATATCTTTATGTTATAGTTATTGTATCATTTTAGTTATGTCTGCACTCACAATATACACCTCAACATTATCTCTAACACACTAAACAATATTGTTACTACTGTATTTCTATGCCATCTTATTTTTGCATATTAAACGTAATGTATTACAACCCCATTTTTACACATTAGAGTAGGTTAATAGATATTCACCAAGTACACGTATCTATTGCTTAATACATACATTCCATATCACTTAGATTAAGATATGATATTTTGTGTCTACCGCCACACTTCCCTGAATGCACCTGATCCCGTCTGATCTCGGAAGTTAAGCAAGGCCAGGCCTGGTCATTACCTGGATGGGAGACTGTCTGGGAACACCAGGTGCAGTAGATTTAATATACATATATATAGATTCAATAAGGCCTGCATAATATAAAGGGCTCTCTCCTATAGATAATGTTGCTTATACACATTTGACCAAAGGCTGTTAATATCAATAGGTGCTTTAATAAAACTTTAACTTATTTAGACTAACTGAAAACATACAAAGATATTTGGTATGAACACCAAGAATTAGAATATTATGTACCTTGTATATATGTATGTGTGTGTATATCTTTTAAAAAAGGATGGGGAACATTTTTTTAATGTTACTATTTTAGAGTACCATAATAATATCCTATAACATATGATGCTGACATGATATTCACCATAAGATAATGTTAGGCTATGGTTGTTGTTTTTTACATCCTTAACTAACCAATTTGTATAGTACTTGTTTGTTTTTAAGTATAATGTTAATTATTTGGAAATGGTTTAAATCATTGTATTCTAAGTATGGTCTGATTGAAACAGGTGTGCACTCTCACACCTGAGGAGGCAGGTTCACTTCCACACCTGAATAGGTGTGGTTATGTTTCACTCTTAGAGTGGTCATTTAGCATTTATAAGCCAGGGCTCTCAGTCTTTGGATAGAAGCCTGAGGAAACAGACAGAGATCTGAGAAACTAGTTGCTTGTTTATCCATTGTACAGTCACATTTGTGACATTTTATATTGTATTTTATTGCACCATTAAACTATGGTATTTTAACTCTTCGCTGAGCTTGATTGAAACCTACCCTGGAGTGATTTGCTGCACTGCCTTGGTCAGTGAACTGGGACACTGTGAACTCCCAGTCTGCCTCTATAAGCACAACAGAGTGCTGCTTTATTTGTGAGTATAAAATCTGTATTCACCTTTTTTACATTTGTCCAACTGTATTACACGAGGAGGCGCCCTTGTCTTTGTGATTTTCTTTGCACAGAGAGAGTTTCTACCCAGACTGGTTTTGCGACAAGGAGCTGACTTCTGGATCTAAGGGAGAATCCTATATATGTGCCACCCAGGAGGACTAATAAACATCTGAAGTGCCCTCTTAATCTTGGGACTATCTGAGCATCAATATCATATACAGATGAGAACTTACTAGAGACGTAATACTATTTATTTATTATATATTGTTTTCAGCTGCATTTTCTGTTTATATTGATCACATCACATTTGATGAGAGTCCATGTCTCAATTTTTCTGTAATTTTCATATATTTTTTGTCTTTATACATTATTATTTGATCATTGTATATTATTTTTATAGTGTTTATTGTTTTTACTAAACGTCAGTATTATCCTACAGATTGTTGTAATACATTTAATTTATATTAGGCTTTGGTTGGCCCCTTTTTTAAAATTATATATTTCTTCTAGCACCCCCTAGAGAGTTACGCTTGCATAGTGTAACAGGTATTTCTTTTTCCCAGATATACTCTTCAATATTATCCCTTTTTATCCCTTCAAGTATCTTCCCCACTATCAATGTCAGAATAACTGGTCTATTGCTTCCCTTTTTGAAAAGTGGTTCCTCATCCGCTGTATGCCAGTCCTAGGGTACTATGCCTGAGGATAATAAATCTTAATGAATTAAGTGTAGAGGTTTGCCTATAACCAGACGTATGCATTCAGATGTTTTGGATGCCTGTGAATACAGAAGAAGGTGGTCATTGTTTCAATGTCTCTACAATTGGTTCCTCTTTTGTGTATACTGAAGAAATAAACTGGTTTAGTACCACAGTCTTCTCCCTGTCACTGTTAATCATAAAACCCTTCTCACATTTTAATGTACCTATATTTTCCTTCCTATATTTTTTGCAATTTATATTCTTAAAAAAAACTTTAATGGGTTTGACTTAAAATCTTTTGCAATTAATCTTTCATTTTCAATATTAGCTAATTTGATTGCTTTTTGCATGCTTTGTTATATTCCTTATATATTTGGAATGCTGAGTCTGTACTATTTTCTTTAAATAATATAAATGCCCTATGTTTTTTCCTAATTTCTCTTAATTCATATTTATTTAGCCACATTGGCTTGGATTTATTTATTTTACTTATATAACTATGTGATATGTGTTGATGTGTATATTTATTTAACACAGTTTTAAAGGCTATCCTTTGATACTCTGAGTTTTTATTTGAAAATATGTTGTCCCAATTTATGCTATTTAGCAATTTCCTTAAACGGACAGTCTACTCCAGAATTTTTATTGTCTAAAAACATAGATAATCCCTTTATTATCCTTCCCCCAATTCTTCATAACCAACATGGCTATATTAATATACATTTATATCTATGATTACCTTGTATCCAAGCTCTGCAGACCCCATATTTTATTACTTTTGACAAACTAGCATTTTAGCCAATCAGTGCCGACTCATAAATAATCCACGTAGTGAGCACATGTTATCTATATGGTACACATGAGCTAGCGCTGTCTAGCTGTAAAAAAACTGTCAAAATGCACAGAGATAAGAAGCAGCTTTCAAGGTCTTAGAGATTAGCATATGAGCCTGTAATGTCCTTACATAGCAAACATTAACTCTTTATATGAATGATGCACTTGCTGCACTCCTTATATTAGCAGTCCTGTACACTGTGTATGCAGCACTATAGTATTCTCAGTATCAGGTTGTATGCAAGATGACAAGGGAACTACCTGTATAAAGTCTGTTCTGTAGCCAGTAATGTATAACTGTTAACTGTATAACTGCAATATACTTATAACTGTAATGTGTAACAGAGTTCTTACTCTTCCTGACTGGCTGATGCTGTATCCTGCTGCAGTGATCTGTAGCTGACATTACATTTATTAGTAGCAGCACTTGTCAGATCTGAGGTTCAGTCCTTGTTACTTGTACTTTTTAACTGCATCACAAAACTGTCACAAGATGGCTTCTCTGAACTGTTCTTATTCTAAACACAGCCCACTTGATGACATCATCTTTGTATGGAAGCCTCAATGTGCCATCTAACCAAACCAGGAAGTAAGCACAACACTACATCTTCTTTCCTACTTATTTTTTTTTTTTTAAACTTAACTGCACAACAACAACTGTAAGATAAATTAGTCTTCTCCAGCATCCTCTTGTATTGTGGACATGAAAGCTGCTTCTTGTTTCTTCCGTTGACGAAAGTTTCTCTGATATGTTGCATGTTGTCTCCGGCGAGTGTCTCTGAGATTCACTTCAGGAGACCAACGAACAACAGGTGTTCGTTGCCTGGGAGTACGAGCATGACTATTGTGGTCCTGGATAGAATTTCTTGACTCATCATTACAAGGTTCTTCTATTGAGGCTGGTATTTCTGAGTCATCTTCTGTAGTTGAGTCAGAGCCTGTGTTTGGATCATGCCAAACAACACCCCAGATATCAAAGTCATTGTCTGATTGTATTTGTATGTGATGGTCCTCACCAGCCTGTTCGCTCCTCTCTAGCCATGGTTGTAGTTGGTTCACATGGCATTTGTTTGGCATGTACTATACCCATAAAACACACACTTGAAAGGCTTTCTTGAACAACTGGTGAGCAATTCATTAGTGGAAGCCTGGCCATGGCATCAGCATTGCCATGGGAATCATGGGCCCGGTATTTGATGGAGTAATGATATGTTCCCAAAGTTAGAGCATACCTTTGCAATCTAGCCGCTGTAGTGGTTGAAATTCCTTTCCTTGGATTAAAGATGGTCAGCAGTGGCTTATGGTAAGTTAAAGGAGTAAATTGTCTACCATAAATATAGTTATGGAACTTCTTAACAGCCAATACAATGGCCAATGCTTCCTTGTCTAATTGGGAATAGTTCTTCTCTGCCGTTGTTAGAGAACGGGAAGCAAAGGCTAACAGTCAGTTTGTCCCATCTGGCATTGTGTGTGACAAGACAGCCCTTAAACCATAAGGCGAAGCATCACATGCTATCATGAGTGGATTCTGAAGATCAAAGTGCATTAACATGCGGGAGCACAGGAGTAGGTTCTTGGATTCCTGGAAGGTTTGATTGCATTCACTGCTCCACAACCAGGGTCAATTTGTATCAAGAAGCTGATGTAGTGGGTGTAAGGTATGGGCTAGCTGGGAAAGAAAACGGTGGTAATAGTTAAGGAGACCAAGGTATGATCATAGTTGTGATGCATTCTGTGGTAGAGGAGCTTCTTGCAAGGCCTTGACTTTGTCATCAGCAGTGTGTAGACCATGACAATCTATAACATGGCCAGAAAATTCTAATTTGTCACGCAAGAAAGCACACTTCTCCAAGTTGACCTTCAACCCGTAGGTCATCAGCCGCTGCAGTACCATCTCTACATTGTGTCGATGTTCTTCCTCCGTCCTGCCCGGGATTAACATGTCATCTAATCCTGAGGTTCAGTCCTTGTTACTTGTACTTTATAACTTCATCACAAACTGTCACAAGATGGTTTCTCTGAACTGTTCTGATTCTAAACACAGCCCACTTGATGACATCTCTTTGTATAGAAGCCTCAATGTGCCATCTAACCTAACCATAAAGTAAGCACAACACTACAGAGCCTACCTAGGTTTAGCTTTCAACAAAGAAAACCAAAAGAAGAAAGCATATTTGATGATAAAAGTAAATTGGAAAGTTGTTTAAAATGCCCTATCTGAATGATGAAAGTTTAATGTTGACTAGACTGTCCCTTTAAATTATTGAATTTTGCTTTCTTAAAATTACAAGCTTTGGTTGATTCCCTGTAACACTGCTCATGGAAAGTGATTTCAAGCATTACCATATTATGATCACTAATACTCAAATATTCTTTGACTTCTATGTTTGATATCATTTCTGTTTTGTTTAAATCCAAAAAAGCTTTATTCCTAGTTTGCTCATGAAGATTTAAAAATCTATCTCCCTTAGCTGTAGTACTAGTTTCATTGGCCCAATTTATTTCAGGGTAGTTAAAATCTCCCATAATTACAACACTAGTATTATAAGCAGCCTTTCCTATTTGAATTAGCAGTTGAGTTCATTTGCCAGTAATAATTTCTTAGATTTTTTTTCTCACTCTTTATTTTAACCCACATCTACTATATCACCTGTATCATAAATATCTTCTCTTATTGTAAGTTTAGTGTCAGTTTTGATACACATGCAAATTCCACCTCCCCTTTTATTATTTCTGTCCCTCCTAAATAAAGTATAATCACCCAGCAATGCTCTCTATAATTTATTTGAACAGTGTGTGCAGACATTTTGACCTGTGCAATTTATGTCCAAGTGCCTAAAATGTGTGCGCACTATTCTTGAGGATAGTTAAACTTGAAAAATGAAAATATTGTAACAGTAGTAACACAGATTCTCTCACACACACAGAGATACACAGATACAGTACACTCTTTTCTTCTGTTATGTGTGATCAGTCCACGGGTCATCATTACTTCTGGGATATAACTCCTCCCCAACAGGAAATGCAAGAGGATTCACCCAGCAGAGCTGCATATAGCTCCTCCCCTCTACGTCAGTCCCAGTCATTCTCTTGCACCCAACGACTAGATAGGATGTGTGAGAGGACTATGGTGATTATACTTAGTTTTTATGACTTCAATCAAAAGTTTGTTATTTTACAATAGCACCGGAGCGTGTTATTACTTCTCTGGCAGAGTTTGAGGAAGAATCTGCCAGAGTTTTTTACTATGATTTTAACCGGAGTAGTTAAGATCATATTGCTGTTCTCGGCCATCTGAGGGAGGTAAAAGCTTCAGATCAGGGGACAGCGGGCAGATGAATCTGCATTGAGGTATGTAGCAGTTTTTATTTTCTGAATGGAATTGATGAGAAAATCCTGCCATACCGTTATAATGACATGTATGTATACACTTCAGTATTCTGGGGATGGTATTTCACCGGAACTACTCTGTTAAAAGTCACTAATCCTTTTAATAAGTATTTATCATGTTAAACGTTTTTGCTGGAATGTAGAATCGTTTACATTGCTGAGGTACTGAGTGAATAAATATTTGGGCATTATTTCCACTTGGCAGTTGTTTGCTTTTAATTGTGACAGTTTCGTTTCTCTTCACTGCTGTGTGTGAGGGGGAGGGGCCGTTTTTGGCGCTCTTTGCTACGCATCAAAAAATTCCAGTCAGTTACTCTTATATTTCCTGCATGATCCGGTTCATCTCTGACAGATCTCAGGGGTCTTCAAACTTCTTTGGAGGGAGGTAGATTCTCTCAGCAGAGCTGTGAGAATTTTATATTGACTGTGAATAAAAACGTTGCTCTGTAATTTTTATGTCAAATTTAATTATTGTTATTTTACTAATGGGAACAAACCTTTGCTAAAAGTTGTGTTGTTTTAAAGTTTGATGCTATAACTGTTTTTCAGTTCATTATTTCAACTGTCATTTAATCGTTTAGTACCTCTTTGAGGCACAGTACGTTTTTGCTAAAAAAGATTATAACCAAGTTGCAAGTTTATTGCTAGTGTGTTAAACATGTCTGACTCAGAGGAAGATATCTGTGTCATTTGTTCCAATGCCAAGGTGGAGCCCAATAGAAATTTATGTACTAACTGTATTGATGCTACTTTAAATAAAAGTCAATCTGTACAATGTGAACAAATTTCACCAAACAGCGAGGGGAGAGTTATGCCGACTAACTCGCCTCACGCGGCAGTACCTGCATCTCCCGCCCGGGAGGTGCGTGATATTATGGCGCCTAGTACATCTGGGCGGCCATTACAGATAACATTACAAGATATGGCTACTGTTATGACTGAAGTTTTGTCTAAATTACCAGAACTAAGAGGCAAGCGTGATCACTCTGGGGTGAGAACAGAGTGCGCTGACAATACTAGGGCCATGTCTGATACTGCGTCACAGCTTGCAGAGCATGAGGACGGAGAGCTTCATTCTGTGGGTGACGGTTCTGATCCAAACAGATTGGATTCAGATATTTCAAATTTTAAATTTAATTTAACCAAGCTTACGGCTAAGAACTCAGGATTCGCCATACAGGCACGTAGGGCGCTGTGGCTAAAATCCTGGTCAGCTGATGTTACTTCTAAGTCCAAATTACTTAATATACCTTTCAAGGGGCAGTCTTTATTTGGGCCCGGTTTGAAAGAAATTATCGCTGACATTACAGGAGGTAAGGGCCACGCCCTACCTCAAGACAAAGCCAAAGCTAAGGCTAGACAGTCTAATTTTCGTCCCTTTCGGAATTTCAAAACAGGAGCAGCATCAACCTCCACTGCACCAAAACAGGAAGGAGCTGTTGCTCGTTACAGGCAAGG
This sequence comes from Bombina bombina, assembly GCF_027579735.1. Lineage (NCBI taxonomy): Eukaryota > Metazoa > Chordata > Amphibia > Anura > Bombinatoridae > Bombina > Bombina bombina. The sequence continues at coordinate 170,292,240 of NC_069503.1, read as the reverse complement.
CTGGAAGCCTAACCAGTCCTGGAACAAGAGCAAGCAGGCCAGGAAACCTGCTGCTGCCCCAAAGACAGCATGAACCGAAAGCCCCCGATCCGGGACCGTGGGGGGCAGACTTTCTCTCTTCGCCCAGGCCTGGGCAAGAGATGTTCAGGATCCCTGGGCACTAGAGATCATATCTCAGGGATACCTTCTAGACTTCAAATTATCTCCCCCAAGAGGGAGATTTCATCTGTCAAGGTTGTCAACAAACCAGATAAAGAAAGAAGCGTTTCTACGCTGTGTACAAGATCTGTTATTAATGGGTGTGATCCATCCGGTTCCGCGGTCGGAACAAGGACAAGGGTTCTACTCAAACCTGTTTGTGGTTCCCAAAAAAGAGGGAACTTTCAGGCCAATCTTAGATTTAAAGATTCTAAACAAATTCCTAAGAGTTCCATCGTTCAAAATGGAAACTATTCGGACAATCTTACCCATGATCCAAAAGGGTCAGTACATGACCACAGTGGATTTAAAAGATGCTTACCTTCACATACCGATCCACAAAGATCATCACCGGTATCTAAGGTTTGCCTTCTTAGACAGGCACTACCAGTTTGTAGCTCTTCCATTCGGATTGGCTACGGCTCCAAGAATCTTCACAAAGGTTCTGGGTGCCCTTCTGGCGGTACTAAGACCGCGAGGGATTTCGGTAGCTCCGTACCTAGACGACATTCTAATACAAGCTTCAAGCTTTCAAACTGCCAAGTCTCATACAGAGCTAGTTCTGGCATTTCTAAGGTCGCATGGATGGAAAGTGAACGAAAAGAAGAGTTCTCTTTTTCCTCTCACAAGAGTTCCATTCTTGGGGACTCTTATAGATTCTGTAGAAATGAAGATTTACCTGACAGAAGACAGGTTAACAAAGCTTCAAAATGCATGCCGTGTCCTTCATTCCATTCAACACCCGTCAGTAGCTCAATGCATGGAGGTGATCGGCTTAATGGTAGCGGCAATGGACATAGTACCTTTTGCACGCCTACACCTCAGACCGCTGCAATTGTGCATGCTAAGTCAGTGGAATGGGGATTACTCAGATTTGTCCCCTACGCTGAATCTGAATCAAGAGACCAGAAATTCTCTTCTATGGTGGCTTTATCGGCCACACCTGTCCAGGGGGATGCCATTCAGCAGGCCAGACTGGACAATTGTAACAACAGACGCCAGCCTACTAGGTTGGGGCGCTGTCTGGAATTCTCTGAAGGCTCAGGGACTATGGAATCAGGAGGAGAGTCTCCTTCCAATAAACATTCTGGAATTGAGAGCAGTTCTCAATGCCCTTCTGGCTTGGCCCCAATTAACAACTCGGGGGTTCATCAGGTTTCAGTCGGACAACATCACGACTGTAGCTTACATCAACCATCAGGGAGGGACAAGAAGCTCCCTAGCAATGATGGAAGTATCAAGGATAATTCGCTGGGCAGAGTCTCACTCTTGCCACCTGTCAGCAATCCACATCCCGGGAGTGGAGAACTGGGAGGCGGATTTCTTGAGTCGCCAGACTTTTCATCCGGGGGAGTGGGAACTTCATCCGGAGGTCTTTGCCCAAATACTTCGACGTTGGGGCAAACCAGAGATAGATCTCATGGCGTCTCGCCAGAACGCCAAACTTCCTCGCTACGGGTCCAGATCCAGGGATCCGGGAGCGGTTCTGATAGATGCTTTGACAGCACCTTGGAACTTCGGGATGGCTTATGTGTTTCCACCCTTCCCGCTGCTTCCTCGATTGATTGCCAAAATCAAACAGGAGAGAGCATCAGTGATTCTAATAGCGCCTGCATGGCCACGCAGGACTTGGTATGCAGATCTAGTGGACATGTCATCCTGTCCGCCTTGGTCTCTACCTCTAAGACAGGACCTTCTGATACAGGGTCCATTCAAACATCAAAATCTAACTTCTCTGAAGCTGACTGCTTGGAAATTGAACGCTTGATTTTATCAAGACGTGGTTTTTCTGAGTCGGTTATTGATACCCTGATACAGGCTAGGAAGCCTGTTACCAGAAGGATTTACCATAAAATATGGCGTAAATACCTATACTGGTGCGAATCCAAAGGTTACTCCTGGAGTAAGGTTAGGATCGCTAGGATATTGTCTTTTCTACAAGAAGGTTTAGAAAAGGGTTTATCAGCTAGTTCATTAAAGGGACAGATTTCAGCTCTGTCCATCTTGTTACACAGGCGTCTGTCAGAAAATCCAGACGTCCAGGCCTTTTGTCAGGCTTTAGCTAGGATCAAGCCTGTGTTTAAAGCTGTTACTCCGCCATGGAGTTTAAACTTAGTTCTTAACGTTTTACAGGGTGTTCCGTTTGAACCCCTTCATTCCATTGATATAAAATTGTTATCTTGGAAAGTTCTGTTTTTAATGGCTATTTCCTCGGCTCGAAGAGTCTCTGAGTTATCAGCTTTACATTGTGATTCTCCTTATCTGATTTTTCACTCAGACAAGGTAGTTCTGCGTACTAAACCTGGGTTCTTACCTAAGGTAGTCACTAACAGGAATATCAATCAAGAGATTGTTGTTCCATCCTTGTGCCCAAATCCTTCTTCAAAGAAGGAACGTCTTCTACACAATCTGGATGTAGTTCGTGCCCTCAAGTTCTACTTGCAGGCAACTAAAGATTTTCGCCAAACTTCTTCCCTGTTTGTCGTTTATTCTGGACAGAGGAGAGGTCAAAAAGCTTCTGCTACCTCTCTCTCTTTTTGGCTTCGTAGCATAATACGTTTAGCCTATGAGACTGCTGGACAGCAGCCTCCTGAAAGAATTACAGCTCACTCCACTAGAGCTGTGGCTTCCACTTGGGCCTTTAAGAATGAGGCCTCTGTTGAACAGATTTGCAAGGCTGCAACTTGGTCTTCGCTTCATACTTTTTCCAAATTTTACAAATTTGACACTTTTGCTTCTTCGGAGGCTATTTTTGGGAGAAAGGTTCTTCAGGCAGTGGTTCCTTCTGTATAATGAGCCTGCCTATCCCTCCCGTCATCCGTGTACTTTTGCTTTGGTATTGGTATCCCAGAAGTAATGATGACCCGTGGACTGATCACACATAACAGAAGAAAACATAATTTATGCTTACCTGATAAATTCCTTTCTTCTGTTGTGTGATCAGTCCACGGCCCGCCCTGTTTTAAGGCAGGTAAATATCTTTTAAATTATACTCCAGTCACCACTTCACCCTTGGTTACTCCTTTCTCGTTGATTCTTGGTCGAATGACTGGGACTGACGTAGAGGGGAGGAGCTATATGCAGCTCTGCTGGGTGAATCCTCTTGCATTTCCTGTTGGGGAGGAGTTATATCCCAGAAGTAATGATGACCCGTGGACTGATCACACAACAGAAGAAAGGAATTTATCAGGTAAGCATAAATTATGTTTTTACACACACAGATACACTGTCTCACACACAGAGATAAACACAGATACACTGTCTCACACACAGATATTAGAGTGTGTAAGTAAAGGGATAGCGCTGATAAGTTATTGAAGGGCCCCTGAGGGACCCACTGTGGATATAGAATACCAGAATATATAGATTGGATTAGGGAATATTTCTGTATAGATGATGTATGAGTGATAACATATAGTGAGGACTTTGCTTAATTATACGTGATTAATTATTGAATATTGTTGTATATACAATTGTAATCTAGACAAATAAAAGCAGATGCACAAGAGTTGATAAAAATATATATATACAGTTTATTTATACTCGTAGGATAACGTACATAGATATCTCTCACACACAGAGGCCCCTATTTAAGAAAGTCTGGCGGACCTGATCCGACAGTGCGGATCAGGTCCGCCAGACCTCGCTGAATACGGCAAGCAATATGCTCGCCATATTCAGCATTGCACCAGCAGCTCACAAGAGCTGCTGGTGCAACGCCGCCCGCTCCAGACTCACGGCCAATGGGCCGCCAGCAGGGGGTGTCAATCAACTCGATCGCTCAGAGCAGGTGGACAGGTTATGGAGCAGCGGTCTTTGTGACCACTGCTTCATAACTGCTGTTTCTGGCGAGTCTGCAGGCTCGCCAGAAACACGGGGCATCAAGCTCTATTCGGAGCTTGATAGATAGGCCCCAGAGACACATACAGATACACACTCATACAAACTCTCTCTCGCGCGCACACACACACAGATACACACTAATACAAACTCTCTCTCACACACTCAGATACACACACACACACACACACAGAGATACAAACTCTCGCACACACACAGATACAAACTCTCACGCACACACATAGATACAAAATCTCTCTCACACACACACACACAGATACAAACTCTCTCACACACACACAAATACACACAGATAAAACACTCTCACACACATATATACACACACACTCTCTCCATATCTCACACACACAGATTCAAACTCACTCTCACATACACAATCTCTCACACACACACACACACACACAAATACACACACCTATACAAACAGATAAAACACTCTCTCACACACAGATATACACACACAAATACACTTTCTCTTGCAGATACATTCACACACACGCAGACATACACTCTCACACACACACACACTCTCCCTCGCTCACACAGATACACACACCTGCAGACATACACTCTTTGCCATACACTGATACACACTCTCTCCCTCGCTCACAGACACACTCTCTCTCACACAGATACATACAAATGCACAGATTCTCTTTCTCTCTTTCTCTCATACACAGACATACATTCTATTTCACACACACAGAAAGATCCACTCTCTTTCACACACACAGAAAGATCCACTCTATTTCACACACACAGAAAGATCCACTCTCTTTCACACACACAGAAAGATCCACTCTCTTTCACACACACAGAAAGATCCACTCTCTTTCACACACACAGAAAGATCCACTCTCTTTCACACACACAGAAAGATCCACTCTCTTTCACACACAGAAAGATCCACTCTCTCTCTCACACACACAGAAAGATCCACTCTCTCTCACACACACAGAAAGATCCACTCTCTCTC